>NC_048909.1:1490702-1586143 GCF_011077185.1 Oxyura jamaicensis | reverse complement strand
TGTGGAGCAGCCCCCCAGCAGCGGCTGGGCGCACACGGTGCCGGCAGTACCTAACTGCAGACCCTTGGGTCTGCGTCGTGGCAGCTAACCAGCCACAGGAACCTCCAAAGCACGATGTGCTTTGTGGTTAGTGAGAGCCAAGCAAGACACTGGGTTTGGAACAAGATGCATGGTGAAAAGAATATTTTGCTTTTTAAAGAATCTGTAAGGGGGAAAAGTTAGTAAGATCCACAATGAAGCGCACTGTTGGCTAGAAAGAACACGTGCAGTGAATTAATGAACACACAGGTTGGTTTATCAGGGGAGTGACTTCATTTTTGGTGACTGTGAGTTTCGATGATTGTGACCATGCTTCTGAAAGGAAAAACAAACAAACAAGGAAGAGCTTCAGCTCTCCGCAGTGCGGCTTTTCTGCGTGGTTTAAAGACACCAAGGAGAAACGGGGGGGTTCTTATTCACCAAAAGGGGAGAAGAGATTGTGCCGAGATCAGAGCGGTGCTGGTGATGACAATTCCTCAGAGGTTTGCTGGGGGGTGGGTAATGAGCTGGGGGCACCAGGCAGGGGCAGCGACACCCAAGCAGCATCAGGAGAGCTGGGGGAGCGCAGCCCTCACAAAACACGGCTGTGAGGTCGCCCATGGGCAAAGGGCTCCCCACAGGCGGCCCCGCGATGGAGAGCCACCAGCAAATGATCAGATACTTGGCCAGCTACTGCAGGAGTGAGCGGCAGCCGACGTTTCATGCCCAGCTCTGTGAGTAATATTGGGTGCATGCAAGGGGGTCACAGCAGTTGGGGTACATGACTTCAGCCCAGAGGATGCTATCCTCTCCCCCCCAGAATACCCACACTGTTGGTGGGACCAGCTCCATTTTGGAGGTTTGCTGTCAGTAGCGCTTGCATTTATCTTCTGTGTGGATGCCAGCCTGCCTGAGTCCTCAGTGAAGCACTGGGTGCTGCTCTGCTCAGACGTGAGCTGTGGGCACGAGCTGCGGGCACGAGCTGCCCAAGCCCCATTTCCATCCAGGGTTCTGCCTGCAGCTCCTTGGAAAGCAGGCTCCTCCTTTCCTTCGTGCTGGAAGAAGCTCCCTTTCTTGTGGCTTTTTTTTTTTTTCCCCTTTTGACACTTACACATCCCACATCACCCCATTGGCACAGATCCTTGCCCTTGGGGATGTGGCAGGAGGACACAGTGCCCCCAAGGCCACAGGAGATGTGGCAGGAGGTGACGGATGAGGACCACCTCCTGGTTTGGAAAAGGGAGAGCCACCAGGACACCGCCGTGCTGCTCGGATCGGGACCCGCACCCCAATGAGCACAGGCCCACGGCTCCTGTCCTCCCCACAGGCGATCCTGGATGCGAGCCTCCTCCACAACCATGCCCACAGTAATGAGCTCTCACCTTCACCGTGCACAATGGTGTGGCACGTACCATGGGCAGCAGCTGCCCCACAGGGCTTCAGCACCCCACGCTGAGCTGTAATGAAACTCAGATTTTCCATCCTAACATTTTATAAATGCCACCAGAGTGAAGGTCTCCTGGGAAGGGCTCAGGGCTTCTCAATGACCATTTCCCTCTTGTCTTGTGAAGGTGCAGATCGCTACAGTGGGAAGAGACCCTGGCGTCAGAGCACAGACCCAGTTATTGGGAAAATGGATTTAAAATATGGAGCTAATGTAGGTTGTTACTATCTTTAACAAACCCTTTGCCTCCTTTCTAAGAAGCTGGGTTGGGAAAAAATGAATTATTGGCAGGGGAGTGCCCTGCTTCCAAGTGCTGTATGGCTTCTACCAGAGCACGTGCCCTAAGGTAGCATGGGAAAGGTTACACATCCTGCCCCCGAGAGAATTTCCCTTCAGCAAAAAAAGTCCTTTTTCCAATCATTTCCAGCACTGTTAAGTGAAGGAAAGCCAGCAGCGTGTGCTGGGACACTGGATAGGCCAGGGCACTTCTGAAGCTCTCAGACTTCACACCAGCAGCAGCTCCACTAACACCAGGATCAGCAAATATTTCAAACCTGATTAAACTAAAATTGCTCCTGAAAGGGGTGCTGCAGCCCTCTGCCAGGCTGTCCTCCTCTCCAGCAACGTGTTTGTGCAGCTTTGTCATGGAATTGCTGCGAGCTGCAGCTGGAAGGTGCCCAGCTGCCTGTTGAGCGTGCAGCCAGCGCTGCAGCCAGCCTACCCAGCACCGTGCCCAGCTGAGCTCCCCACATCACCAAGGATGGAGACCCCACCACATCCCCACTGCAGTCTGGGGCCACTCAGATTTTTTTCCTCATACCTAACTGGGATTTTTTGGAAGCTGCGTCCCTAGAGAGGCAGGGAACGTGCTGGGTTACAGACCGTAAGGAAACGCACCTCATTTCAGAGAACACCAAGGCAGTGCTCCTTGCTTGGAATCTCCAAGCCAAGAAATTAAAGATAGTGAGAGTCAGGGTTTTCAGCCTTGTTTCTACTTTACCCCCGTTTCCTCCGGAAAAGGCCCTGCAAGCAGCTGGAGAAGGAGCAAACGAAAGAGCAAAGGCACAAGCTCTCCTGATTTCTGCTTCTGTCAGCTGAAGAGGCTGCAGAAAATCCTGCACGCTGACAGCCAGGGGTTGGGACATACAGTTTAAGTTGATACCTGCCATGAGTGTTTGACTTGACAGAAGTTTTTTTTATTATTATTATTTTTTGGTCATACCTTTCCCCATTTCACTACAGCCTGTCTGCAGTATCTGCGGCCCCCAACTCTCTGGAGCGATGTACCCGCATTTCATCAGGGAACAGCGGACAAAGCTGGATGTTCTCCGGAACCGTAAATACATCGGTCAGCCCAGACTCCTCCACCTGCACATCCTCCCTCCAGCAACGACCTTCCCTCTGCTAAACTGCCAGCCCAGCCTTTCTCCAAGGATCCTGGCACCTCCCTTGTTGCTGCTATCCATCCCACTGCTGCCCACAAGCTCAATGTAAAAGTACAGAGCTGTTGCTCCGTTAATCATTTCAGGCAGCAGAATGGTGGAAAATGGACGTGATTAGCAGTTTCTTTTGGCTGGCCTTGATGCTGACCCGGCATTCTGGATCTTGCAAGGACAGACAAGGAGACTCCTCCTTTCCCAGGGTCTACCTTTGTGAAGCTTTACCTGCTTTGCTACCAGGTGCTTTAACAGAGAAGCAGAGCAGATAAGAAGCCTTGTTGAAGCAGCAGTTAGTTTGTTGTTGAATTATGCACAAACAGGCATATATATGCATTTCTGAAGATCCCACTGCTAACATTGTTATTTATGTATATATGCTAACATTTTATGCTTTACAAGCAGTACAAGATGCATTCCTAGGGCATGACTGCTGGACTCTCCTCCCCCTCCCGGATGCTGTTAGGGCTGAAGTGAAGTGCTGTCATAACACCACTGCTAGCAGGGCTTTTAGCAATACCCCAGAGTCAGCTAAAGCATTATTACCAGGATGAAATCACTTCTAAAAGAGCTTTCTACAGCCTGAAAGATCATGCATCATCCCTTGTGCTGTGCCACTCCAAAGGAAAACCAGGCTTTGCTGGAAACAGAACAAGGCTTCCCCAGGATCTTTGGAGAATTCTGGTTTCACCCACACCCTCCAGCAGTACCACAGTAACAGCTCCACACTTCTCAGGTGTGAGAGCCAAGTATCGAATCCTGCAAAGTACAATGACTTCTAGCATCAAGCCTGAAACACAGGAACCTCTCCAGAAAACCATGGTTAAATTACATTATAGCTGAGCTTGGAAGAGGTTCTTAACAATTCACCAGATGGGGTGGTTTGGGTCAGCACCCCCAGGGTGTTTGCAAGGCCTTCCTCCTTAGTTATGCCAAAAGTACATTTAATTTTGAATAAGCAAGGCTAAACCTTTCACTTTCCTCATGTTTTACAGCATACCTCTCCCCCACCCCCAGTTTTCAGCCAGGTTTCAGGTTGTTCCTTGGCAGGCAGTAAACTGGATTTACAAAACACTCATACGAAGGCAAATACCAACACAATGCTTATTTTTCTTTCAGAGACACCAGGACCCGGAGCATATGATGTGGAGAGGGGCTATCGAGCTTGCCTACCCAGCTCCCCCAGCATCACCATTCAAGGAGTCAGGAGACCAAAGAGACATGAAACTGGTCCCTTTACAACTCTTTGAAATGGAGAACCACAGGATTCCACTCCTAATCAAAGGGCTTGCTCCTCTTTGGTGAACAATGCACAGAAGTTCGTGTCAATCTCGTGTGTACTTGTCCTGGTCACCAAAAAAAATCCTGCTTCTGCTTCAAGGCAGAAGAAAAAGCTGAGCAAAAGTTTCCATCTGTCTACAACAGAAAAACTCACAAATTCACCTAAGCCCGATGTTCTTAGTGTTGGCTAAATGCCAGGCCACACTCCGTAGTGTCAGGCACAGATGCTGAGTGAAGAACTACGGACTTAACGAGGACAGGCCTGGACATACACCCACATGTAGAATTTTAGTTCTAACAGGGACAGGGCATTTTCATCCCACAAGCACACAGCTACTCTTAACTCAGTGATGTGGGCAGGCAACCTTAGGCACAGCAGCTCCGCTCCTGGCTGTGCTGGCTCAGGGGAAGGGGGCCCTGTTGCAACCCCACTTACCCTGACAAAGGGCACTACCTGTAGCTGTTGGAGCTGTGCATCTGGCACTGCAAGAGCTCACACTTCACACAGGACCAGTTAGCCGTGCCCTACACCACATGGTGCTCAAGGCACCTCTACTTCTGTAAGCTCTGTTGCTGCAAGGAAATGATCACAGGGAAACAAGCATCCTGCAGCTTCCAGTTTGTGTACGAACCATCACCTTGGTACCTCTGCACAGGGCAGGCAGAGCCTGGCCAAGACCCACTACACACAGCATGGGACAAGGACGAATTAAGCCAGTCACAATGCTTACAGACAGCTTGGTGTTTTATTAAGCATTTAAGGTGTTACAAAAAAACCTTAAGGAACCTTCATTTGGCAACTTTTCTGCACTCTTAGCTCTGTGGAGAAAAGCAAATACAGCTCATTAGTAAAGAGCCCTTTAGTAAATAAACTAATGCAGCAGTTTCAGCTAGAGATGGATACTTACAGCTGGGCACTCAATCACCCCGTTATTGATGTCATCAATGATGTCATGTGGGTGCCTGCCATCAATGCTACAGCCCACCGACTGGGCAGTTCCAAGAATCTCCTTAATTGTCCCTGTAGTTAGAAGAAAGCTCATCAATGCTTTAACACAGGAAAAAAGAAAACCAGTGGAGAACTCAGTTCTAACACCCTCAGCTGTCACACTCCTTCCCTTGGAGGTCTGCAGCCCCGGCTTCAGAAGGGGACAAGCAGCTGAAGCCAGTTCTGGTGTACTCATTTCCAGAAGCATCCAGAAAAGCCATTTATGTCTGTTACAAGCAAGCTTAGTGCCCAGATGGTTGCTGCCTACTACTCAGCCTCATACAGTGATGAGAGCAGGTACTGTATCCAGGTCAGGGATGCTGAGGTGAGTCCTGACACACACCCGTACCCTGCACTGCCTCCACCAGGAGGTAAGAGGCTGGCTGTGAGGTTGTTCATGTGCTAGAGCCAACAGTTCAGTGTCAGAGCAAACAGTGTAGAAGGAGCTTTACCACCAGAGCCATGGGGCCATTCCAGGAATCAAACCAGAGCCTGAGACACTCAGATCAAGCAGCAGGAGGATTCAGTACAAACCCCTAAGACCAGTACTTACCTGACAGCTCTCGAGCCAGGGATCTGTGCCTCATCTGCCGAGCAATGTTCACTATCTCATCGAAGCTGACACTGCCACTGTGCTTTACTGTGAAGCAAAGCAATGGCACAGTAAGCTCACTGAAGTACAGCACACTTCCAGCTCCTCACATTCCGTTAGAGAAGCACCATTCCAGCACTCAGACACAGAGACCAGAGGTTATCAGCTACAGCAGCACTGCCATGAACACTCCTGTTCCCAGCCTTCGGCACAAAGTTACCCACAAGAATAACTCTGTTTCCTAGGTTGGCATTTACTATCAGCTCACCTCTGGACTGTACTATCACTGCATTACAAGGCAGGTACAGTGGCGGGTGGCTATTCTACTTGCCTTGGGGGTGTACAAACTTGACTGTACACAACAAGACAAATGTATCCTGCTGCGCAAGACAGTCCCCTGGCACCTGTCTGCCAGTTTATGCCAAGCAATCTAGAGGCAGGTATATGCTCCCTCTTAGCAAGAAATGACACTCAGAACTAAAACCAGAAGAAAACTTACTGTTTTTCTGCTTCTTCCTGTCACGGGGAGGCTCCTTCAGAGCTTTGATAATCAATGCAGAGGCAGAGGGAACAACTTCTATCTGAAGAAAAGAGATTAATTCTTTTTCCCCTCATCTCAGCAGGCAAATAATGCAAATACTCGACCTAGCAGTCAGTGCCTGGAGAACTGCTGCCCAGAGCACTGCATTTCGGTTAGCTCAGTGGTTAGCACGCAGCCAGGTGTGCTAGCCAGCACGTGGCCTCCTCCCGCAAAGCGGAGGCTTGTTCCCAGCCGTTCGGCACAGGCCTCTCCACAACCAGAAGAGAACTGCTTCCTGGGCTGGGGCTTCCTCTCAGCTCACCACTGGAATATACCGGCCACTGAATTCAAGACAGGTATAGTGGCGGGTGGCTGCAGGATGAGTTCAGGATTTTTTTTATATATTATTTCTGTGCTGCTTGACACGTTTTTCTAGGTCAAATGCTCTATATACACACAGAACTACTGAGTCACTCATGCCAGGAGCACTCAGAAGGATCAGACATCTTCATTTCTGCCAAGGTCTTCCCCAGAAGACCCCCACACAGCTCACCGTGTGGAACTCATTTTATCTACCTCGGAAGGATGAAGGGCTGAGTCGACCCTGCCAGGATTTACGCTTGTGGTTCGGGCAAGCAGAGCTCCCTCCTGCTCAGCGCTTGCACCACGAAGCCATCCCTCGTGGCATCGAGTACCTGAGCTTGCCTGTTCTGGATGGTGAGCTTCACCGTGATCCTCAGCCCCTTCCAGTCACCCGTGGCCTTGGCAATGTCATCGCCGACTTTTTTGGGGGACTGCGAAGAACGGAGACGTCAGGGACACGGAAGCAAAGCTCGGACAGCGGCGGGGAGCACCGCGCCTCGCCCAGCCGCCATCCCCTCCCACCACGGCCGCGGCTCCCCGCACCTCGCAGCCCCCCGACCCCCCCATATCCCCCGTCACGTACCAGCCCGAGGGGTCCGATCTTGGGGGCCAGAGCGGAGGTGGCGCCGACCTCCCCGCCGGTGCAGCGCAGGTACACTGCGGGCACAGCAACGCCTCGTCACACCGGGCCGGAACGCGCCGCGGCCCCCCCCGCGGCCCCCCCCCCCGCCCGGCACGTACCGACTTTCACCTCCGTGGGGTCGAACTTGGGCGGCATGGCGGCGGCGGCGGGGCGCGGATGGCGGCGGATGGAACCGGGACCTGACGGGGCGGCGGAAAGGCGGCGGGTGGCGCGGGGGCGGCGGATATACCCGCCGGGATCTCGCGAGAGGCGCCGCCCGCTCGCAACATGGCGGCGGGGGCGGTGCCATGGCGGGTGGGGGCGGTGGGGAGGGGCGTCATGGCGGGGCGGGGCGCGTCATGGCGGAGGGGAGCGGTGAGCGGGGCCGGGCCGGGGGGCGTGGGGCTGTCGGTCCCTGGGGTCTCGGCGGCGGGTGAGGGACCCTCGGGGGTCTCAGGGCGGGGATGGGGTGCCTCAGGGGCGGCTGCTGCCCGCAGCCGCTGCTGCCTGCTGCCGCTGCCGTCCGCGGCTTGGGGCTGGCGCTGAGGAGAGGAGGATGAAGGAGGAGGAGGAGGACGGAGGATGCGGGGGCAGCGGGCGGAGGCACGGAGGGTGCCCGGAGCTGGGGCAGGCGGCCCCACGCAGCCCCCGGAGGATGCAGCCTGCCAGCCTTCAGCTGCCTGCCAGCCCCCGTTGTGGTGCAGCGCCGTGGCGCCTCTGTGGGGCCCGGAGCGCTTTACAAGTCGGGGTTTGGGTCGGACCTTGTTGTAGAGCCGCGCTGCTATTCCACTGCTTTTTAAAATTACAACTCTGTTTTCGTTTTGCTCTCGATGCCCACGCACTGCGGGCTGCTAAACGCGCGGTGGGCATTCCCCAGCCCCGGCTCCCCGCCCGTCCCAGGCAGGGCTGTGCCCGCCGAGGCCAGCCGCTGCCGTCCCTGGGGCTGCAGGATGCTGCCCGCTGCGGGGTGGGCGCAGCACAGGCACCCGGGGCTCGTTCTTTCCGTGGCTAAATTTAATAAAACTGCAGTGCATAATCTGTGGTCACATGCCAGCTTCTCTTCATTGACTGACAAGTGCTTGTCCCACCGGTTTGCAGAGCCAGTGTCACAGGGAGGAACAGCTTTGCTGCCTGCAGATTTGATGTGTCTTTTAATTGAGGCAAGTTTTAACGTTTAATCCATCTAATAATTCTCTGATCCTTCACCTTCTGCCCCAAAGCGGTTCTTTCCCTGTTCAACTGTCTATCCTTCAGCCTTCATATCTTTTTATTTTCTTGGGTGAAAATTAAATAATGATTTTCCACTGTCCATGGGATTAATAAAAGGTGTCTAGCTGTAACAGAGAAAGGTAAGAAGGGACAAAGAGACGCATAAGTCCTCAGCAAAGTGTTCTTCGGCAATGTTACTGTTACCTTGCTGCATGTACCCTTGTCCTGGATTCTCATCATGGATTTCCTTCTTTTGTTTCTGTCTGTGATGTCGGACCTTTGTTTATGGCTCTTGGTTGCTTTCCTGGATTTCCTAACTACATCTCCTGACAATTACCTTCCTTTCTTACTTAATATTCTTGTTTTTTGGTCTTACCCATCCCTTCTGGCTTGCCTTGACTGGTGAGTCTGTTGACTTCATAGTGAGCAGAGACAGTGGGAGAGGTGAGTGGGCCACAGCGAGCGTTCCACAGAATTGTAGCGTTGGAAGGGACCCACAAGGATCATCGATTCCAGCTCCTAATTCGGGCATTTCAGTAGTCCAAACTTATTAAAAAGGTAGCAAAGTGGGATGTCAGGGAAAAATTTGTGAAACTGCTGGAGTCAGATTCTAGCACACTGAAGTGATTTTTTGCCACCTGCTGCTGCGTCTCTTGGCTTGTTCTGGTAGACAGGTATGACAGCAGTACAGTGAAACAGGGCAGATTTTTGCCTCCTTGTTTCTGGAATGAAATGGTGGATAGTTCCTTGAATGCATGTAGGCTAAAGTTATATCTTGCTTTAACAATAAGGATTTATCTACATAAAACTCTTAGTTTTTGTATGGCTCTCCTCATGTGAGGAACAGCTCTGACTGTATCCTGTGGCTGCATGCTTTTCAGTGTAGTTTGACACCAATTTGTAGCTGCTGAGCTGGCAGAGAACAACCTTTTTTATGTGTAACACGAGCTCTAGTGAGCTTCAATGGAGCTTCACTCCATTGTGAAGCTGTGTCATTTACTGGTGAACATCTGGGGAATGTATTGGTGAAATATTTACTCTATTGATTTTAAAATGATGTTTTAAAAAGTTATTAAAAATATTAATAAAAAAACTTCAGTGCAAGGTTCATAGAGTGTGTCTTGACTTGGGCTTTTGGCAGCTGTAGCGCCTGCCTCGGCCACGCAGTGCTGATCCCCCCGTGCCCCTCGGCTTCATGCCCAGCCGGTAGCTCCCCCCTTCTGGGCTCACTGCTGCAGTTCTGCATTTTACTGCCTTATCCCACTCTTACCCCCAAGCTGGATTCAGTCCCATCTGCATCAGCTCTTTGTGAAGCCCTTGTCCAGCAGCAGTCCCAACTCTGACTTTCTGCATTGCCAGTTTTTGTTCAGTCTCCCCATTTTTTGTCCAGCCTTATGTTTCTGCCATTTCTTCAGAATCTGCCAGCACACTCCCTATTTCTCCCCTGCTGAGTCAGAGCCTTCTTCCAGAATCGACTCTGGTTTATGTTGGCCCTTCATCCACCCCCAGTTGTGATTTCAGGAGGCATCAGCCCGCAATCTGCCCTTTCCTCTCCCCGTTTCAATTTCTCCTTCCATTACATTTGCATCAGCCCGCATCGTTGCATACAGTCTGGCTGAATTAACAGAAGAACGTTCTCAGCTCTCAGTCCCATGGTGACCCATTTTGGGGAGATCTGACTGCCCTGTAAGCCCCGGCCGGGGTCAGCAATCTGGTCATGTGTAGGGCTGCAAAAGGCCGGAGGAGCTCAGCGGGGTGCTGGAGACACGCAGCCTGGGTGAAGCGCGCGAGTCCAGGGGAGGCAGATGGCTCACCCCAGCACGCCTGGGAGACAGCCATCGGCTCTGGTGTGCAGTCAGAGTTTTTCTGAAGTTAGGTTATTTTGGCTTTGCAGACAGCTATTAGACTATTGGAAATTAATTTTGCTTTATGAGCCTATTAAAAATGTGACTTTAAGTTATTGGTATTTAGGCAGCATCTCTTCACCTCCCTGGGTGACTAAAATAAGAAAAGTATTGATGTGCGACTGCTTCTGTGCAGAAAGCAAATGAACCAAGTGTTTGTCCACTCAAGATAACCCCTGCCCTAAACATTAAGGTCCTGGCCTCTTATAGTGGAGTTTAGAAGCAAAGGAAGCTTAGCCTTCCCAACTCCTGCGTCTGTCCGGATCCCCAGGGAACCAGCTGGCATGGGCTGCATGACATGCCGGGGGGGGCCCTGCCATAGGCGGTAGTCATGAAGCCCCCTTCCAACAGCTGCCTGTATTCTGGTCTGTGTTAGGGCCTTGCCTGGTCTCACCTGCCCTGGCAGGTGAAGGCAGCCACATTGCTCTCAACTGGAAATTATTCACATTTCTAACCTAGCCTTACTCTATATTATTTCACAATTGCTGATTATTTTTGTGACTCATGTTAACACTTCTGCTGTGGAGGTGTGATGGTTTGCCTGTTTGATCAGACCAAAGAAAGTCCTAAACAAAGACAACTGCTGGGTGGTGATTTTCTCTCTCTCTTTTTTTTTTTTCTTCTTCACTTATTAGAGCACAGTTCTGTAGTCCAGGCTCCCTGCAAACACGCGCTCCAGGAACCACCGGCCTTTATTTGTGCTGATAGTTTGTGCCACTGAGACGGAGCTGTAGTCACAGCTGAAGATGCCACTCTTCTTCCGTAAGAAGAAACCCAGCGATGATGCTCGGAAGCGCCTTGAATACCAAATGTGCCTGGTAAGCAATTCTGTTCTCTGCACCTAGTCCTGGTGAGTTGGTGGGCCCCCCACCTTACCAGTAATCATATTACTGATCTCACCAAGTCTGCAGGTCGTGTTCCTAGCATACGTCAGAGAGTTCCTGCTTTCCTGGTCTGCTTGTGCCTTCCCCTCCACATCCCCACTGTGCTACTTCTTTCCCTCTCTGCCCCCGTATTCCACATAACGTCCACCACACCGCATGCCTCGTCCCCATCCGGGACCTCATCCATCCCTTCTCCATGCCACTTCACTATGACACATCTCCTAGCAAGGAGCCTGTGCCATCTGCTTTCCCACCATGCTTGGCTTTTCTTGTGCCCCTCTTTTGCTTTTCATTATTATTTCTACCTGTCATTCAGAGGACTAACTTGTTAGACACAGCTGGGGAGAGGTGCAGCTCAAAGACAGTTCTGGTTATACTGACAGTTTTCAGTTGGTGTCATCAGTGAGGTCACTAACTGGAGGATTGCAGATGTACTTACTGATGAGGTACAAGTCTCTGTTCCCTGTTGCTCTTTCCTGGTTTTTGGTGTCTCTGAATCCCTAGAGATTTGTCCGCTGATACATGAAATTTGGAGTGGTCCACATGTGGCCCACATCTAATAAGAGAACTTATGAATTCAATGTAAGGTCTCAAAGATAGACAAACACAAAGTTTTTTCCTGGGCTAGCATTTGGCCAGGATTCTCCAGGGTGGATCCTCAGCAGGTTGCTGTCATGCCAGTCAGGTCAGCAGAACTACCTGTCTTGCAGCAACCACAGATTTAAAGCAATCTTCTTTTGAACTATTTTCCCTATTCTGCTGTAGGAACATTGCACAGACCAGTGCTGTGTTCTGCCCCAGAGGCAGCTCTATTTTAGGAATGACAAAATTATTCCTGTTGGATGTCAGTAAGGTAGTTTGGAAAGGAAAGCTCTGTTACGTACCAATAATTAAAACAGCTTTACTGTATTTATTCAGTTTGTAGGGTTTCTGTCCAGCTCCTGTGGGGATGGAGAGGGATAACTTCAACAGTCTATTATAGGATTAGTTCTGCATTGCGTATACGTAGTCTTGGGTCAGAATATCAAGTTCTGAAAACTTACTGGAGGCACTGCCACAAGCAGGTTTTATTGCCTCATACAGCATCTTGTGTTTAAGAAATAACTCCAGAGATGTAATGCTGCTCACAGCTAGATTCGTCCAATTTCATTACTGTTAGCAGCTGCTTTGGGTCTGTCTGATTTGAACATGGAAAGCCACTTCTGTCCAGAAGCAGTGAATCCTTGCTCCTTCTTACACAGCAAAGTTGGCTCTGCAAGTCTAATGGAAGCAGAAAGGCAACAGCAGTTATTTTGTTTCTCCATGCAGTGTGGAAGGCCCATTGTCTGGCTGAGACACGCCAATGACACAAAAGGCTCTTCACAGGCTAGGAGGGCACTGCTGTAGCTCATAGTGAGTGCGTCACTGGTGCTCAAGAACCCATCATTTCCCTTCTGTATGCTTTCAGTTAAAATTGCAGAATTGGGATGTGCTTTGGTTCTTCATGCAGAAATTCATTCATAGCACCAAGAGTTTTTTTTTTTTTTCTTTTCCTGCAGTTTGGCTTTCTGGTTGCTTTTGATTGCTGCAGTTATAGCAGCACCCCCGTTGCTCCTGGTAGTTTCATCAAATTGCCTGTTTGCAGCAGAGAACTGTAACTGCATTTTGTAGGCAGGGTCCAGTTGAGTAGTTCTGTCAATACGGAGCAAGAAGCCATTTATGTCTGCATGTTCTGACTCTCCGGATGCACATCTTCTCTTTCCAGGCAAAAGAGGCTGGTGCCGATGATGTTCTTGACATATCTAAGTGTGAACTTTCAGAGGTATGTTCTCTACAACTTCCAATGTTAGCTGACAGGTCTGGTTTCTCAGTCTGCTCCTTGTTACCAAACATCAGATTTTGTATTACGTCTATGAGCTTCGAGACAGAAATGACCTTGGGCCTGCTTCACTTCTTACTACGCGTGCTGAGTTCTGTCTTTCACACATGGGCTTCCTCCTCTTTTTTGTCCTATCTTATCTGATGCTTCCACACTAATTCTGTTTTGGGAATCCTTTTTCATTTGTCAAAATGGGAAGGGCAGAGCAGTCTCAAACCCTCCTTTGTATGACAAATTATGCTAGTCACAAGGGACTTTTTTTTTGCAAAAAGCTAACTATTTCTAAGTTAGAGCTACGAAGGCTGCCACTTGCATTTATTTTCTCTCTAGGTGCAAATCCCTGGTTCCAGGCTGCTAGTTGAGGATGGAAATCTCACTTCCAGTTTGGCTTCTGTTATTGTAGCCAACTAAATTAGAAACGAGCTGGCTGCTGGAGTGTGAGTGGTTAGTGACAGATTGCCAGGCCTTCAGTGGAGGTACAGTTTTGCATTCTGGCAGCTAGGCAATCCCATTAAGCAGAAGCCCAGTGCTATTTGACTCTCAGTTTTTATTTATTGTCCTGTGTTTCTAAAACATTTGTACCTGTGCACCCTTTTGTCACAGGATGCCTTTGCCAAGCAAGCTAATGGATATTGTATTGCTCTTTGAGGAGAGATTTGGGATAATCCGGGAGAGTATAGCTGTCTACTGTGCAGCATGAAACGGCTTTGCTGTCTTTGGGATGTTTTGTTCCAAGAGCAGAAGCCAATGGCATCTTGTGTGTAGGTCTGTGAGCTGTGTGGGACAATCTACGCCAGTCTGGGTAAAAGGGTGGCAGACAGAGGACGTGTACTGAATTAGCTCCATTCACAGCTGCAGCTGGTGTTGGATCCTGAGCTGCTCCTTTTGGATCGGTACCCTAAAACTCTGTCTTGCTGTTTCTTTTAGCCTTTGTAGTTTAATAAATAAAGCAAGCCATGATTTTGGCCTTCAAATTAACTCTGAAATTAGAGACAAGGCAATGATTTAGCCAATAGCAGTTCCATTCTGCAGAGCAGGTGACAGTGCTCATAGCCCTGGCTGGCACAGGCTGAATTTGCTGGAATATCACTTTTCTGATTGCCCCTCTCCTGCAGAGCCTAGCACACATGAAGACACTCAGTCCTGATGTTGCTCACCTTTGTCACTTAGCCCACTGCAGCGTGTTTGCCGAGGTTACAAAACCGTAGAATACATTTATGTGATGACTAAGTGAAAATATGCCTGAACTCTTGAGTCATCTGTACATGGAATATTAAGTCATGCAGGACCTGGACTCCTGCCTAAGCCTCCGTCTGTTCTGCGCTCTGTGCCACGCTGTCATGGTGTGGAGAGCCACTGCAAGCTGCTTAAATGGAAGCGAACCAGCAAGTACTGGCAGCCTGGGCCAAAACAGGTGGCAAGAAATGATAAGTATCATGCGCATTTTCATTAAAGTTAACTATTCAGACTTTACAGGTGAATACTGTAGGAGTGCTTAGAAATACAGTATCTTGTGAAGTCTGATGGGACTATTTTTAAATTATTTTCAGGTTCCTTACGGGGCCTTTGCAACTTGTAAAGTCTTGCAAAAAAAGGTAATGTTACAACCCAGTATTGTTAGATAGTTCTGTTCTTATGCCTGAGTATTACTGTTATGTTTGAAATAACTGTATTTAGTATTTTATGTGTCGTTTCAGAAGGAGTTTGCTTGTGATGCATTTGGCCATTTGTACAATATTAAATTAAGAGCAATTTGGACAGAACTAATCCTCTGTGTGTGTTTTAGATATAACTTCTTTCATGAAAGATGAGATGATTAGTTCTACCTTAGCCTATCTAATTATATTTCTCATGAAAATAACTAAACTCTTGTTAGATTTCATGTTAAATGTTTGACCTATGAAAATCCATTTACTATTTTAATATTTTAATATTTTAGGTGATACTGAATAAGATACTGAACTCTTATGCAACTTCTGCAATTAAATCTTAACAAATGTGCTTGTCCTAGACTGCGGTGTCTCTTGTGCTCATGTTTCAATGGGATTTTTCTTCCTTAGGTGCTGATTATTCATACAAATAACCTTACATCTTTAGTTCCAAAGTCCTGTAGCCTTCTGAGTCTCATAACTGTGAAGGTAATTGTGACTCTTAACTGTTAATTTGCAACCTCTTTTCCTTGCATTCTAGCTGCATTAAGACACACCACACCCCCAAAATCTTCCTGTCTGAATGTTGTTCCCAGAAACTGGTAACAAAACGTGACACCTTCCTTTCCTGGGTTCACAGATCAGCCACCTCCAAAGTAAACAGATAGTGGTAGCTGAGTGCTTTGTCTAAAATCATAGACAGTCCCAGGATTCAGTTATCCTCTGCACTACCTCACACTTCCCCCCTCAGCAGCCTCTCACAGCAGTGGTCTGCCTTGGTGGAAAAGCCAAGGGTGGAGTGTGTAGTGGGGTGGATCCCTCTCTTTCCTTCACTGGTGGGTCACTTGAACATGAACAAAACGGATGAAGGGGGACAGGGCAGTGTCGCTGTTCCTGTCAAATAAATGATGAGGGCTTCTAGCTCCACCACCATTGTGCTGTGGTTCCACAAGTGGATTTATTTATTTATTTATTTTTCTGCCAGGCTGGTTTCATGGGGATGATTTAGTCATTTGGCTCATCCAGTTTTGTGGAACAGTTCCCTTGGTATCATTTCTCTCCCTAATCATCTGTTTCTTTTTATCAATGTATAGAGGCTGGAGTTTTCATAAGATCTGCAAGAGTTAAGAATTAAGTGCCTATGTCTCACTGAAAACTAAAGCCACCTTTTGAAGCCCTATTGGAAGAAAATAACCTTCATGATAATTCATGACCTTTCATTCTAACACCACAGCATCTTTCCCAACATTGTCTGGTGAAATTATCTACTCTTCCAGGTTCTAGATCTGCATGATAACCAACTGGCATCGCTTCCTGTTGATATTGGTCAGCTAACATCTCTTCAGGTAAAAGATTTGTTATATCCCAAGTGTCCGTAAAAGGCACATTAAGGGACAGTATGAATATGGGGTTCTACTGCTGTTTGTTTTATGATTAACCATAATTTAAATGATGGTCCTCAAAGTGTCAGATCTGTGTCACTAACTTCATTGTTGCTGTGTCGAATGGCTTCTTGGAGAGGGAGATCAGGAGGAGAGCATGCTGAATTATATAGTCCCTGCTCAGTGCAAGGGCTGTTAGTCTGAATAGCTCACACTGTGCCAAGCCAGGGCTGTGAGCAAGTGGAGCTGGAGATTCCAATGCAG
Source organism: Oxyura jamaicensis (assembly GCF_011077185.1). Taxonomy (NCBI): domain Eukaryota; kingdom Metazoa; phylum Chordata; class Aves; order Anseriformes; family Anatidae; genus Oxyura; species Oxyura jamaicensis. The sequence goes on along the minus strand of NC_048909.1, from coordinate 1,569,729 downwards.
TTGGGTTCCTAAAATATTCAGATTTTACCATTCTCCCTGATGTCATTATGTTGAGAACTCAGCACAGTGTGTCACAGCGCACCTCTGAGGATCCCCTCTGTTTGGGGGCGCACCTTTGGATTCATGCCATCATCATTCAGTCACATTGCTCTCCTGTGTGCACTGGGCTGGGGGAGTGTGGCCTGGGAGGAAGGGACCCCCAGCTTTCCAGTTTCTACATCTGCGTTCAGCACCTACTTTGGCTGTTGGCTGTGAATACATGCAGTAGCTAGATGTATCTGTATCCAGGGTTCTAGAAAATCAGCTCTCTGGGTTTTCAGCCTATGCATCTAAGCAGTATTAATAGACATGTTTTTCCTTGCCAGATGATTAAGGTTTCATTCTAATAGCATTTTCATTCTTCTAACCTAGAAGGCAGTATCTAAAATGACTTTCACACTGGCCTTCTGAGCCTGAAGGCAGTCCCAATAGCATAAATGTATAGAAGGCCTGAGAACTGTGTAAAGAATATATTGAATATCTTTTAAGTTAATACCTGAATATCTTTTCTGTTAATACCTTAGGTCCTAAACCTTGAACGGAATCTCTTAAAATGTCTTCCACAATCTATAGGAGATCTTGCCCAGCTCCAGATCCTCAATGTGAAAGGTATGGCATGTTTCTTGTTGGTGCTCTGGGCAAAGCACCATTTATTTTCTGGATTGTGTTGAGCTGCATTAGTAATTATTCTTTTGAACCAAGGCAGGAACCAAATGGTTTACGTTATGAATGCTAAGGAGACAGATGAGACAGATTTGAATTCAAGTGGTTGGTAAGGCAGGAGAAATCATCTAAGTAGAAAATAATCCCTAAAAGTTCTGTGAGTTGTTAGGAACAGCTATGGTTCCTTGACCATGCGGCACTTGAAGGGCAAGCAGGCGATCAGGCCCAGTCAGCATGGGTTTATGGAAGGCAGGTCCTGCTTGACGAACCTGATCTCCTTCTATGACAAAGTGTCGCGCTGGGTGGACGAGGGAAAGGCTGTGGATGTGGTCTACCTTGACTTCAGCAAGGCTTTTGACACCGTCTCTCACAGCATTCTCCTCAAGAAACTGGCTGCTCTTGGCTTGGACTGGCGCACGCTTCGTTGGGTTAGAAACTGGCTGGATAGCCGGGCCCAGAGAGTTGTGGTAAATGGAGTCAAATCCAGTTGGAGGCCAGTCACTAGTGGCGTCCCCCAGGGCTCGGTGCTGGGGCCGGTCCTCTTTAACATCTTCATCAATGATCTGGACAAGGGCATTGAGTGCACCCTCAGTAAGTTTGCAGATGACACCAAGTTAGGTGCGAGTGTCGATCTGCTCGAGGGTAGGAAGGCTCTGCAGGAGGATCTGGATAGGCTGCACCGATGGGCTGGGGTCAACTGCATGAAGTTTAACAAGGCCAAGTGCCGTGTCCTGCACCTGGGGCGTAATAACCCCAAGCAGAGCTACAGGCTGGGAGATGAGTGGTTGGAGAGCTGCCAGGCGGAGAAGGACCTGGGAGTGATAGTGGACAGTCGGCTGAATATGAGCCAGCAGTGTGCTCAGGTGGCCAAGAAGGCCAACGGCATCCTGGCTTGTATCAGAAATAGTGTGACCAGCAGGGCTAGGGAGGTGATCGTCCCCCTGTACTCGGCTCTGGTGAGGCCGCACCTCGAGTACTGTGTTCAGTTTTGGGCCCCTCGCTACAAGAAGGACATGGAGGTGCTTGAGCGGGTCCAAAGAAGGGCGACGAAGCTGGTGAGGGGCCTGGAGAACAAGTCCTACGAGGAGCGGCTGAAGGAGCTGGGCTTATTCAGCCTGGAGAAGAGGAGGCTCAGGGGCGACCTTATCGCTCTCTACAGATACCTTAAAGGAGGCTGTAGAGAGGTGGGGGTTGGCCTGTTCTCCCACGTGCCTGGTGACAGGACGAGGGGGAATGGGCTAAAGTTGCGCCAGGGGAGTTTTAGGTCAGATGTTAGGAAGAGCTTCTTTACTGAAAGGGTTGTGAGGCATTGGAACAGGCTGCCCAGGGAGGTGGTGGAGTCACCATCCCTGGAAGTCTTCAAAAGACGTTTAGATGTAGAGCTTAGGGATATGGTTTAGTGGGGACTGTTAGTGTTAGGTTAGAGGTTGGACTCGATGATCTTGAGGTCTCTTCCAACCTAGAGATTCTGTGATTCTGTGATTCTGTGATTCTGTGACTGCTTCTTAACAAATATACACACTATCTGCCTTGATTTCCCGGCATATGGTTCAATTCACAGCTCTTGGGTCAGACAATTATCATCAGATGATGATTTCATTCATCCCACTGCCTTCTTTCAAATGAGAGTTTGTTGGGTCATCATGCATGATCTCAAGAGCCAAAAGCTCTGTGTGCCTGCATGTTGCCAGCACTTTAACGCCCAAGCTGACTAATTTCTGTGATGAGGGCTGCCAAGAGGGCTCAAGGCAGGCGTCTTCCTTCAGAAGCATGAGACCCACATAGAGCTGGGCACCCAGAGCTCAGTCCTGTGAGCCTGTGTAACCTTCCATGTTTGTACAACACTAAAGCTAAGGTCACAATTGTATCTTTTTTAAGACTCTTGGAGGTTTTCCCAATACACCATGCCATAAATCTGGGAGAAAAGGGAGACTTTGTTACAGGGAGTTGTTGCTGAGACAGGGAAGAAGATGGAGGGCAAGGAACTTGGAGGTGTGGCTCAGCTTATTGCTGTATCCATCTGCAACATCTGGCCTCTGACCTCTAAATTCGCAGTCCCACGTTCAGTTCCCTTTCTCTTGTCTCAGGGATTTACACCGAAGGGAGGAAGACTCCATATTATTAATGTTCTCCTAATAAAGAACACAGATGGAGTCTGTCACAGTGACCTCAGCTGACAAGGCTGTCTTGGCTTGTGGAAGCACTGCTGGATATGTGCAACTGGGCTGTGTACAAGTCAGTCTTGATCCCCTCTTACCTTGGTTGGCAATGGCAGTGTTTGGAGTCCTGGTGTGCCCCATGACAACCCCCTCCCCGTAGCAGAGTACAGATAGCGGCTCACAGATGTCTCTTACAGATGCAGTTTGGTGTTCCAGTAGATGAACATGCTGGGTGCAGCTTTGGCAAGGCTGCATGGCACTAAATGACTTCTCCCCCCGTAGGCAATAAGCTGAAGGAGCTGCCTGCAACTGTGAGTGGCTTGCGGAGTTTGCGCACTCTGGATATCAGCGAGAACCTCCTGCAAGAACTGCCCCGGGTGCTGGCTCACATCCGCACGCTGGAGGTATGCACCCAGCCAGCCGTCTCTGTTTCCCCTTCCCAGCTGTTTGTTCTGCTGCGGGCTGCCTTCCTTCGTACTTGCTCTATACAACAATAATTTTAGCATAGAGAATAAACCTTTAGGGCTTGGGCAGCACTCATTGTAGGGGATTGTAACTTGGCTATATGTGGTTCATGGTGTCCAAAGTTAGTTTTGCATATTCTTGCTTTGGTCTTTTCTGATCACTTTTTGCCACGGCTTAACCATGGCAAAAGTAATCCACAGGGAATAAGCCTCCAAGTATTTTCTGCCACAGCTGCCTCCAAGAGCACAGACTGTGCCTGTGGACTCAGACTGACTCAGGCACTTTCCACCGAGGCTGATCCTGATGGAGCAGATTTGATGTTTCTGATGAGGCTTTTGCCTGTGTTGCCATGATAGATGTCTGACTCACTGTCAGCCTCCATGGGCTTCTGGATCCCTGGAGAGCACATTCAAAATGATACAAGCATCAGGATTTTTATGGCTATGTTACCTTCTGGCTGCCAAACCTGTCAGTACTGTGCAAATGTCAGGCAACAGGGCTGACTCAGACACCAGCACTGAGGATAGGAATAAATGCTGTGCTGTCTTGAGCACACATCAGGCTTCACTTCTGCTGTAGTCAGTCTTTGAGATTAGAGATCTGTGCAGCTTGCGTCCCTGTGTTTGATGATAAAGGAGTTCCTTTTTGGGCCTTCCTGCTAAGCTGTGCTCAACAGGAGGCAACATTAGGTCCTATTTGTTGACATTAGGTCCTATTTGTTGACCACAGGAGAACAAAACCGAATGTGGTCCTTCCACTGGTTCTTACTGGTACCCCTCTTCTCCCAGTGCCCTTCGCATCACCATTCTTTCTCTGTGTCATGCTTAAGGGCTCCAGCACACAGCAATGTAGTAGAAAATGCCTGTAATTGACAAGTGCTATGCTCTTTTGTGCTTGAAGACAAAATAGACATGTCTGCATGAGAGGGATGTTCCACTGAAGAACCAGCTCAGAATTTCCTAAATAAGGGACAGCAGAATCACCACTGCTCCGAGAGTTGTTAAACATCCAGCAAAAGTTCAATATAACCTTGCATTTATGCCAGATTTTAGGGTAATGTGAAATTACCACTTCATGATCTTGGAGGTCTCTTCCGACCTAGACTATTCTGTGATTCTGTGATAAGTGAAATTCTGGGGACCTGCAAGCCTAACTGGTTCTGCTACCAGCAGGAAATGTGATCTGGCAGATTTCCTTTCCCTTTTAATAAATCTAGGAATTCAACCAGATACGACATTAAATATTCCATCCACTGTTCCATGTTCTTTGATCAGTCTTAAACCTTTGTGGAAGAAAACACAAACACTGTTAACAACGCTGAGATAAATGGTCTTTGGTTTGGTTGTTACGGGGTACAAGTCAAATCTTGCAGTTCACTTTCCTGGGTCCCCAGCCTTGAAGCAGTTGGACTCCGGCTGGGCAGTGAGAATAAACTGGAGCTCTGTGTGTTCTGTTTTGGAGATGCTGACCCTGGACGCTTCTTCCATGACATACCCATCAGCTGATATTTGCAGTGCAGGTACAGAGTCCATTCAGCAGTTCCTCTGCAAAGGTAAGCAAGAAAAGTCTGTGGATGCTGGTGAGAACTTGGGGGACTGCACTGTGCTCTGATTAGGTGTTGTGGCATATTCAAAGGGTGTGTTTACAAAGCACAAATACCAGGTTAGCTCTGCTCCAGGTGTTTTCTGATGCTCTGCACATGGGGCAGGCATGTCACGGAGTTATGTGTAAGTCCTTGCTGACAGACAACAAAACAGGAGTCCTTCACTGAGGCTTGCTTCTCACTTGCAAACTGAAATTTATGATGGTTTTGTTAAAACATCAGAACAGTTGGGTCATGGACTTTCTGAGTGACCATACAAAGTCATTGCATCTCGCTGTGCTTTTGTTTTCTCATTCGTATTTTCTCCAGTGGGAGGGTTAGGCATTGCACAGACACAGCTGACCCTGCCTTGGGACAGGGAGATAGACTCAGTCAGCAGTCACTTGAGGTCCCTTGTACCCTCATTTTCTGTGAGAAAGGGTGTGGGGGCCTGTGGGCTGATGTGTTCCTAAAAGAAAGATGGAACCAGATGCAAAACTCAGAGGACAAAGACAATGTACTGTGAGTTAATAAAACGCTGTATTTAATACAGGCAGGAAGGTCTGGCAGAGATTTTGTGCAGGAGAAGTGTTTTGCCAGACCTCATCCTAATCCTTGAAATAAAAGGATGGTCAGAATTTGTTTTAGTGTGGGCAGCAAACTCTCTTTTGCAGCACCACCGAAGTGAACATGCCTGTACCCGTGTAAAGGAAGCTTTTCTCTCCGAGTAGGTCAGCAGAGCACTGGCCCAGCTCCAAGTGCTCAGCCTGTTTCTGGAGGGAGTTCTGTCCTGTGATTTTAGAAGTGGGAACAGCACTCTCAGCTTCTGTGCTTCTCTTCTCCACAGCCTCTTGCATGCTGATCTTTTAATTGCCTTCCTGGTGGGAATGGGATGGCACCATCTCCTCTCACAGCTTCTTGCTGCTAGACCTGCCTGAGCTGAAAGCTCTTGTAGCTACCCATCGATGCCTGGGGAGAGCGCAGTTGGAGGCTGTCTCACACATAGGCCAGCCCTCAGTCATGCTGCCAAGGAGGTCTTTAGGCACCAAATGTCTTGTTTTGTGTCTGATCTCTTCCAGAGTGCGGAATTGCGTACTACCCTCCCTCACAGTATGTGCTCCCTGTGCTGGAGGGCGATGGAGGAGAAACGTCAGTGGATGGGGTGGATGGGACAGTGCATAAATACTTGGAGGAGGAGAGCAAGTGGCAGGTGAGGCGCTCTGCAGAGAACTGTCCCCATCCTGGGTGATAGATACTCATAACTTGTCAGGGCAAGGCCTGGAGCAATCTGCTCTGACTTTGAATTTAGTGCTGTTGTGAGCAGGAGGTTGGAGTACAGCCCTCCAGAGGTCTCTTCTGACCCATTTTTTTTTCTATGATTGTGCATATTTTCTGAGCTGTGTTAGTTTTAATTGTTGTCTTGAAAACGTGCAGCCAGGGGACAGTAATGACAATGTGATACAGTGTGTGCAGCGTGATAACACATGTTTTTAATCATTTCTTGAGGGACAGCAAACTGCAAAGGCATCTTGTGATTACCCACCAAGTTCTGGGTAATGCCAGCCCTTCCTGGGAGAGATGAGGCTAAGCCTGTAATTTTGACAAGCTGTGTTAATTCCTGTGCTGTTTGACAACTACAGAGTAAATTTCTCTGCCCCTGGAAAAACATAAATGACTGGATTTTGTGGATATGTTAATCTTCTTGTGCCTTTGGTTGATGTCTTTACTCAGTTAGGGGAAGATATAAAGTGGGCTAGTAATACCTACAAAAATTTGCTCCTGGGAGTAAATATCTACTGTTTATTTTTCAGAACAGATTCTTGGACTATGAGAAGAGGAAGGTAAGGAAGAACCCTTGCAAGTACTTTGTAGATTAGGGCCACTTCTATTTCTTGTTTTCCATTTATTTATCTGTTTTTTCAGCCAAAACAATGTTTTGAGAGCTGAGATCTTGCAGAACTCCCCCCAAACCTGCTCACTCCTCACTGCGCAACACAGGCAGTAGTGTGGGGAAATCTGTGGCTGAATTGTCTGACAAATACAGCCAGTGAGCTGCAGTCTCTCGTGAGTGAGCAGTTCCAGTTCTCTCTGTTTCTGTTGTATGGGTTGGTGCCCTGGGATGTTGGCTTTGTGACTATCAGATGAGTTGTGGGGAGTTTGGAGGCTGTCATAAAAACAACAGTAATCTCTGCTTCACAGTTTGTGGGTTCCTGAGGACAGAATATTTCTATCACCTGCTCAAGCCTCCTGTTTTGCCATTTGTCTTTCTGTCTTGTAGTTGAGAGGATTACTGTGCATTGTTTTACATTGCCAGAATTTGTTCTTGTTTGAGAAGGAGCAGAGCCAGCAGTCTTCTGGTTTCTGGCATTCATCTTTTTTCTTACTCTTCTCAGGAAAAAAAAATGCAGGAGAAGCTTGAATTTGAGCGGCGCCTGAACATGGGGCAAAGAGAACATGCTCTGCTTGTTCAGCAGATCAACAGTCAGAAGGATGAGATACTGCAGACAGTGAGAGAGGTAGGTCTCTTCGGGGCAGGCACTCTGGCCCTGCCACTTGTTGATGCAGGGCTGTGCTTGTTGCCATAGACAGACTCAAAGTGGAGTGGTGTTCCAAGTGTCCAAGCATGCAGAAACTTACCCTCTAGAGACAGCAGCTAATTCACTGCCTTCAGTGTTTTGCTTCCACTTTCTCTCTCGGGTTATTAGGGACACTCTTACAGTTACTTGACAGGTGGGAGCAGTGATGTTTGGCTGTACAGATGGAGTACTTCTGTTTTTCATCTTTCCCATCTATAGTTTTTGGCTTCACAGGTTCTCTGCATCTCCTTGAATGCACCTTGAAATGATTCCTCATTTCATTTGGGTTTAGGCTGTCCCAGCTGATGAGAGTTCTCCTTTTCATGAGATCTCTCAGGATCTGCCTGGGTCCCTGCAACCAAATTGTCCATTATCTGGCTTTGTACAAGACACTGCCTTTCCTAAACTGACCACATTCTCCTTTGCATTTTTTTTTCTGCTTTGGCCTAGGATCAGATGAGGCTGGAGAAGGGTCTGACAAAGCACCAGCGCCATTTGGAGGAGGAGCGCCTGAAACTGCTGCAGCAGTTGAAACAAGCAGAGCAAGGCATTGCCAGCCGTATCCAGAAGCTGATAGAGGACAATCAGAGGTAAGGAAGCCCCAGGGTGTCCTGCAGTGAACCCTGTCCCTTGGGGGCTCATGTTATTTTGTCCCACTCAGAGCTGTTCATTCCAACCTTTCTGAGTTTTAACAGAACTGATTGGTCCTGGTACTCAGGGGATCAGTGAAGTGTTGAGGGAAAATCCCTGACAGGGGATGTGTGCTGCCTCTGCATTCATCATCCAGCCTGCAGCCTTTGGACAGACCTTCCCAAAGGGCCTGCAGGCTTGGCTACAGAGCCAGGCTGTCCCTGCGAGCCTGTGTTGGACCGACAAGCCCAGTGAAGTTGTATAGGCCTCTCTGATGTCCTTGCTGTGGATACAGTTACGTTTCTTTCCCTTCTCAGATGGATTAGCTACATTGGTTTTGGCTGTTTGCACTGAGGTCTGTGCTCAGAGTTTTGCAAATAAAAATACCAGGATCAATATTTGTAGATGGTGTGTTGTTGAACCGACAAAATCCCATTTTAAAAAAGTGGAATTTGGCACCTCAAAAAAATGTGTCGCACATATCAGACCAAGTGGGTGGCATCCCTGCCCATGGCAGGGGGGTTGTACCTTGGTGATCTTTAAGGTTCCTTCCAACCTGAGCTGTTCTATGCTTCTATGCTATCCGTGCTGCTGAATTTTTGCAGTGCTGTGGAAAAAATCCTCCTGGAATGTGCATATTTAAACACTGGTTCTTAGGTACCACTGACCTAGATATGCTGAATCTCCTGTTGTGCGAGTGCTGACGCAAGGTTACCAGCCTGCTTAAGGCTGCTCTTCTGTGCAGGAGAAGCAAAGTTGTTCTCTGCCCCCTGGGGGAACAAGGTGTGCTGCTCAGCCAGATGGAAATCTTTTGTTTTATCTTTTTTAGGCAAAAACAAAGTTCAGACATTCTGAAATCATTGGAGAATGAGAGGTAAGTATCTCAAAATAAAATTTTCTAGAAAAGGGATGAGGAGCTAGGAAGAGGGTTGAGATTTAATTGCAGAGCCAGCAGTATGAATTCACTTTAAGTTAGGGGAAGTTCATTTCAGACCTGCTGTCTGAAAGGTTTCCTGCTGCTTTGGCTGAAGCAGCTGGTTCTGATCGCTGTTGGAGGCAAGATACTGGACTACATGTGCCTGGGTTTACCCAGTCTGGCAAACCCCATGGGATGGTGATTGCACCTTCTTTTCATCTCAGGTCCTAGCTAAGCAGTTTGGGAACAAACCCCTATATTCCACTATCACGGACCAACAGAAATCTTGGATCTGTTGGAAAGCAAAGCATCTACAAAGGTGGTCCACCGATGTGTACAGGCTGGGAGGAATACACCAAAGCCAATGCTCCCATTCAGCCAACACCTTGAGCTAGCTTTGCCTCCAATACTGGTTTTCCCCAGCTCTCCCCTGCCTATATGTTGTCCCCTCCCTTCAGCCAAGTGTTTGTGCTGTGACACAGTGAACTCACCTGGCTGAAAAAGAATCTCATTGTAAGGCAGATAGTTTTTCAGTCAGACCAGTTCCTCATCTGTTAAGTGGTGCTGTGTATAATTGTGCTGGAATAAGAATGAGGAGGTGGGGATGGAGGCCAGGCTCCTGCTTTCAGTGTCATTACTCACATAAGTCAGCTTTGAAGTGACTGTCAAGCCTCAAGGGAAAAGAAAACCAAACAAGGGGCTGGCACTGTGCTTGGTGACGGTGTGTGCACGTTGCACTGATGTTCTTTTTCTCTGTGCTGACTTTCCAGACCCTTGCTAGGTCTTCTGGGATCAGCTTTCCAGTATATATTTCCAGCAATTGTTCCCATGGTTTTAAGCAAAACTTATTATTTCTCCCATAGACTTGGAGGACCTTTACCAAGAACACTTTGGGGCTCTGATGGGCCTGTGGCTTTCCTGCACAGGTTGCCTTTGGGCTCTGAGCCGGGTGGGCAGAGGAGGAGTGAGATAGTGCTTGTTTGAAGGAGTGGCTGAATTGCTCTTATTTACTTGCTAGAATAAGGATGGAGCAGCTGATGGCAATAACACAGGAGGAGACAGAGCAGCTGCGCAGAAGGGAAGTGGCCTGTAAGTGTGGCTGACTCTTTGGGGCGGTAAGGTACTTGAAAGACCCAGGTCCTTTGGAGGTGCACTGTGTAGGTGATAACCACGTGGGAGATGCTCTGTGACACACACGTCCTGGCATGTTGCTTGGTGCAGCAGGGCAGAGTGGCAGGGGGCAGCACGTTTACCGTAGCTGATCCAGTGCTTCCACCTGCAGCTCACTGCTGGGTGTCTGAGATGTGAGCTATGCTCCTGGCGTAGCCAGAGCGTGTTGCACGAGCAGTCTGAGGCTGAATGTAAGCCATCCTGCGTGCACGCAAAGTGTTTCGTATGTTAGAGGTACCAAACAGATGTTAACTGCTCAGGTTCGTGAGGCAGGAGGTTTACCAGGAGGTAAGGAACAAGGGAACCATTTCTGCTCCTTATGAACAGGAACAGATCTGTTGGGGTTACAAGGGAAATGGTGCGTGTGGTGTCACCCCAAGGGACGGCTTGTTCGCAGTGGGACAGGCAGGGTTGCAGCCCATCTGAGGGTCAGTGGCAGTGACTTGGCTCCTCCGAGCACTGAAGAGATGCAAGCACAGGCAGAGTGGAGTTCACTCATCTAATTTCCCAGTAAATAGCTACGATTCTTGTAGCTGAATGAATCTGCTTGTAAGTGAATGAAGTGGAAGAAACTAGGAGAGGTTAAAATGAGAGAGGTCACTGTTAATTGCAGGTTATTGTAGCAGCAGTGGCAGATTAGTGTCTGTTCTAGACACCAGCTCCTGTTTCAGACTGACAGCACTTCTGTCTCCCAGCTGCCATGCAACAAATGCTGGCCGAGAGCTACAAGAACAAGCTCATCCAAATGACCTACGAGTCTCGTCGGCAAAACCTTGTCAGCCAGGCCTGTTCCAGGTACAGTGGCAGACCTCTGGGGTGGGAGGTAATGTTGTAAAGTCCCTTTCTTGCCAACAGACCCTGGTGTAATTCCCATATAAACAGCCAGGGATTCCTGCAGCTGCTGGAATGCAGCAGGACAGCTGTACATGAGCAGGTGACAGTACAGTTTTAAGACACTGTCAAACTTGATTGAACGAACCACTTTTTAACCACAAGAAAATCCCTGTTAATCATACTTTGAATTAACTATCACATTTTTTCACTGTTTATTTTACCTTATACGTTCTGCTAAATATCGAAGTCTTTTTCCTGTTTTGTTAGCCAGGTCAGTGTCAAACTGTGGTACAGAAATCCTTTTGTCACTTCCCAGGATTGTCTACAGGATAATGTTTCTGTTTTCATTGCATTTAATAACTTCTCATGGAGAAGATAAGAATTATGGTGTAGGACTTCTGTTAGCAGCAGCCAGAGCCTTTCATTTGTTGCACTTAGTGTGGCATTTTGATAGTTCTCCTGGACAAATTATGGAGAAAATTGGGATTGTCTTTTCTTCAGATCCAAGTCCAGTTCCCCTGAGACAAGAGAGCTGAGATTTTTCATGTTCAGTTACACAGAGTCACCTTCTGTTTCTTAAAAGCTAGACTCTGTTCTAAATTGTGGTGTTCCTTGCAGGGTCTTTGGGGAAGTTAAACAAATCAAGAATTTTTAGGGAAAAAAAATTGAACTAGTGGAGTTTATCACCCACAAAGCTATGAGACCTTGGTCCACTGACACATGAAAGTTGAGACATGTCACTTCAGGAAATCACTGTATAAATGCCCTGATTTCCATTCCCATCAGCAGTGAAATGGCAGGTGGAACTGAGCAGTGTTACAACAGGATACCTACAAAATTCACGCTTTGCAGTATGTGGAAAAGGCACAGAATATTAAAAAGTCCTCTTGACTTTAAGCATTACTTGGAGGCTGTTTGTATATGTGTGGAACACTTTTCATTGCTACAGGTGCAGAGAACATTCTGGCTCTTTTTGTTTGCAAGAATGTGAGAAATTTTCATCTGGCAGTTTCTGGCAAGCACTGAACAGAAATAACCTCATGCACCTGTGCCCTGCCCAGCAGAGGGCAGTGGGCAGGCACAGTCCTGCATGCGGGTGCAGGAATACACGGCCACATTGTCTGGGTCTCCTTCATCAGCACACCCTGTACAGTGCAGAATGCTGATGTGCAAATTCACCATCTGAGAGCTTGCTGGGGCAGCTACAGCCCCTGTTTGCACTTCGAGCTGTGCATATGCAGGCAGGGGTGCTTCTGCTCTGGCTTAGGCTGTCGTGCAGGTTTGCTTTGGTTGTAGAGAAGGTTTTATATCAGAGCATTCAGCTATGCCATGTCATGGCTGTTCACCCTTGTTCAGTAACAAATTTCTCCATTTCTAGATTCTCTGTTGCCCACTTTTCCTTTTGTTTGTATCAAGAGTCTCAGACCCAGCAGTAAGTCCATGACAAATACATCTTCTTGCAGCCTGGCTGAGATGGATCAGAAGTTCCAGCAAATCCTGGCGTGGCAACAGCTGGATCAGAACAAGGCTGTTAGTCAGATCTTGCAGCAGGTAGGCAAGAGAGCAAATTGCTTGCAGGGGGGCTCGAAGGAAAGCAACTGCACGCAAAAGCAGGGTTGAGTGGCAGGCATAGGAGCAATGGTGGCAGGACTGGGCTGCTTGCAAAAGATGTCTTATAGGACAGACACTATTTGCTAAACTTTGAGACTGTCTGGTATTCTAACAAACTGCCTTTGGTTGAGAGAAAAATGTATTTATTCTTTAACCAGACAGCAACTTTTCATAAAGGACAGCAGCACAGGTCATGGGAAGTTAAGCTGGTCTGATGATTAATGCAGAGGATTTTGATACAGAAGTCCTGTCTTTATGGCAGATTTCTTGTGTGACTTTGGACAAGCTGCCTATGCCTGTTGAGGCATTTGCTGCTTTTGAATACTTCCTTTTGAACATAAGACCTCTTCAGAAGAGCTGGGAGGCCATGGCCTATTACACAGACCTAGCAGCCTGGCTGCTGAGTGCTGCTGAAAATGAGAGGTGAGGTTCATGTGCAGCATTCAGCTTGTGTGTTTGAAGAACATGACTATGACTTCTTTGTCCAGCTGTAAGGAGGGTTTTACCTCTGGGACTGTGAGGTCTGTCATGGTGTAATCTGGACACTGTTAACACAGAGTGAGCGCTATTTAGATGTACATGAGCCACTGCATGGTAGCAGAGTTTCTTAGCACATCTGCAGCTGAATGAACAACCCTCACTAAGCCAGGATGTTGTCTGTCCTTTAGAGTGAGATGCAGAAAGCTGCCTTTGAAGCTCTCCAACTGAAGAAGGATCTTATGCATAGACAGATCAGGAACCAGGTGAGTCGGCAACAGAAGGAAGAAAAAACAGCTACTCAGCTCATACCATCATTTGATGAGATCCTTCTGAGGAAGATCAAAGTGCTGTGAGCACAGAGCAGGGTCTGAAGGAAATGAGTTCTTGTATTTCTAAGAGCTCTGTAACAAAGCATTGGGCAGTGCTGGATAAACTACAGTCTCCCACTTCCATAGGAGGTAGTAAAAAGGCAGATTTTACAGCTGGGGAGGTAGTGGAATTGCCACTGCTTCAATCATCTCAGCACTAATGTGGATGAAATGCTGGAGAGTGGTCACTAGAGGACAGACCTGCCTTGGCTCTGTAGGGTTGGTCTGCAATTGCAATTACAATTTCCTTCAGGTTTCCTTAGCCTTAGCAGGGCTGCTGTCTCCACGTGAGTCCACTGCATCTCCATCCAGCACATCGGAACTGCACCTTCAGCCATAAGTTCACCTTTTCTTTCCCATTCTCAGCCTGCCTTTCTGAGCTCCATTCTGCAGAAGGTGAAATGCAATAGTCAGGGGGAAGAGCAAGAGCTGGTGGGGAAAGTAGCAGTGGTTGATGCATGGAGATGGGCAGCTGGTTTCTGACACAGTGCTCCAGAGTCTTCCCTCTCTTGATCTGACACTAGAAGAGTCTCAGGTCTGGAGTTGGTAGATAAGCTTAAGAGCTTTGGTATATTTAGTCACTCAGTGACTGATCTTTGCATTGTGCTAGAAGCTTGTGGACTGTGCACAGATGATCCAGGAGATGATTCTAACACCTCTCCATGCCTTGAGTTCCATAAGAGCCCAGCAGTTTACTTGCAGATGCTTTGGAAACAAAGGGCATTTGTGCCGTGATACCACAGGGCAGGCCTTTTGCTCTTAAAACACATCCCATCCCACCAACATCCTGCACAGCCAGGGAAAGGGCAGGGGCCTTGGGTGCCGCCTGCTGCAGAGCCCCAGTGTCAGCAGGAATGAATTCTGTGCTAGGTGGTGCCCATGAAGCAGCATGGCCTGGGTAGAGCAGATACCCTGGCAGCTAGGTGAGCTGGGCTCTCTTCTTGGCTTTGCTGTGGGGTCTGGGGCAACGCACTTCACCTCTCTGTGTCTCAGTTGCCCTGACTGAAAGAGCATATATCATGACGGGATTTGCTGGCGCATCTAAAAACCAGGACCCTACCCCCAATCCATCTGCAGTTTGATCAGTGGTGCTGTGAGGGTTTTGATAACCAGTTGCTGCTTTCCAGAGTGGCTGCAAGGTTTGGCTGAACAAGCCGGTTGCAGTGTGCTTCTAGACTTGAACAGAAGGTGTTTAGAGCGGAAAGGCAATTAGAGAGTGGGGGACATAGCTCTTCAGGCACGGGATGAAGAGCAGCCCTAGAGCATGTGACATGGAAGGGGACTAGCAGGTTTCCCAAACTTCTGGGCAGCTCTGCAGCATTGTCCTTCCAAGGGCAGTAGTTAGACCTCATCTTGAAAGGGCATAAATTAAAGTCATTTCAAATGTCAGTAAAAATGTTTCATCTTCTGTTTAGATTAAATTAATAGAAACAGAGTTATTGCAGTTGACACAGCTGGAGTTAAAGAGGCAAGAACTGGACACAGAGACGCTGCAGGTATGTAGGGCCCTGGGGCTGCCCCACCACCCTCTCTCTGCTCTGGGATCGCAAAAGCTCTACTTGCTTCTCTTGCTCCTTGCAGTTTCCAGATGGTTTTATGCTTAGTCAGGTGGGCACTTACCCACAGGACACCAAAAATCTGTCTTTGTCTTGGTAACGTGGAAACATTGCTGCTGCTCTTAAACATCTTGGCAAATTTTCAGGGAAGAGACAAACAGCCTGCCCTGGTACAAGCTTCTAGGTTTGCTGGGTGGGGAAGGATTTTGTGATCCAGTTGTTGGCTGTCCCAGAAACACATGCCTGCTGAGCATCCCATGTCTTCTCACATAGCTGTGTTGTGCTTTGGTTTTAAATACCCACCGATAATGGCTGTCAGCTCTTCCCCTTCATTTCTAAGCCATGCCTCTCAGGCTGTTCCACCTCACCGTCCCACCGTTCTGACTTCCTCACCAGTCACACATGGAGAAATCTCAAGTTTGGCTTAAGCAGCTTGGCTTTAAATTTTGTTACTATGCCTTTGCATCAGTTTTTGTGTTGTGTGGACTTTTTGCCAGGTTAGGTTACCTTTTCAGTCAGCCCAAGAAAATGAAGATCTGTCCTAGTACCCATCTGCATGTTGGTGGGAGGGCAGCGGAGTACGTTTGCAGCTTCAGATACCAGGAAATGAGGGATGGGACAGCTTCATCTGTCTGCATCCCCTTTGCCATTTGGCAGTCTACAGCCCAAAAGCTCCTGCTGTGATTGAACCCTTATTGCTCAGGCAGTGCCCACAATGTGCTTCGGCAGAAGCATTTCTGCAGGCACGATCGATACTGCTGTGCAGCAGACTGTTGCTCCTCTAATGTACAAGTGCTTTAGTAATGGGCTTGATAAATCATTGGAAAGCAGGAAGAACAAGAAAAAACCTGAGAGAGGAAGGTGTTTGCACTGTTCTCTTGCAAGGTCAGTTGGGGAGAGAGCAATCCTGATGGGTTGTCCGCAGCATGGGTAGGTGGGAGAGTTATTCTCAAGATTAGCTGAACCTGCCTGGGTTTTTCTTCTGGAGCAGCTCCCACTTGTCATTAGCCAGCTCCAGGGAAGAGCAGTTCGCTTCCTCCTCCTCCTGAGAAGTGAACTGCAGCGCTCAGCACGTGTCCAGATTCCTGGGGAGGCTGAGCAACTGCACCCGTCTCTGAAGGCGAAGCCCTGAAATAGGGCAGTGCTCTGTGCTGCTGTACATCTTACTGCTTTTGGAGCTAAACTACCACTTTGGGGTAAAAAAACTTGCTGCCTCAAGAGCCGAGCTCTGGTGGGTTTCCACCAGTGCAGGTGAACTGGGCAGCTGCTGCTCCTGGCTGGGAGAGGTGAGCATGTGGCGAGCGGTGCTACCTGCTGCTGCTGCTGCTCCTGCTCCCACCTCTGCAGAGGTCCCCATTCAGCAGAGAGAGGTCCCCACTACCAGGGCAAAGCATCTCTGATCAGCTAACGGTGGCTTTTCCCCATGAGAGGCAGGAGTCCGTGTCTCCTACTTAAACAAGAGAGCCAGACCCCTGTGTGGGGTATGGATAGGAATCTTGTTTCAGTTGCCGATCAGCAAAGGTTTCCCCAGACCGCTCTTTGGGAGGTCAGCCTTCTTACCAGCAACCTCGTCCCTTTGCCCGCGGACTTCTGAAGTCCTTGTGGCTGACGCCTATTGGCCTCTGCTCAGTCAGTTATCTTCGCAGCAGGTATGAGTTTACTTGGACTGAACCGTGCAGAGATGCCCCATGGCCGTGAGGGTTTGTCTGAGGCTCCTGAGACAATTCCCCTCTCCTCAGGTCTCAGTAGCGTGGCAGCAGTAATGGCTTACCCTTCCCTGGCACACGGAGAGGTTGCAGGCTTGCCTGTCCTGCTTACCTGCAGGCTCAGGTGGTTTTTCTCAATTGAGGAGGGAAATCCTGACCACTTCTGACACCACTGAATG
The DNA here is from genome assembly GCF_011077185.1 of Oxyura jamaicensis. NCBI lineage: Eukaryota > Metazoa > Chordata > Aves > Anseriformes > Anatidae > Oxyura > Oxyura jamaicensis. The sequence goes on along the minus strand of NC_048909.1, from coordinate 1,552,795 downwards.
AACTTTTAATGGAGTGATGAACTTTCAGTGATGTGCTGCAGGCCAGCATGGTCCGGGGCTTCCCAGGGTGTGCTGAGGGTTGGCACTGCTGGCTGGTGGTCAGTGCAGGACCAGAAGAAATGGGTGTGCCACGCCAACCCCCAGGAGAGGGTTGAGGCCATCTGCTCAGCTATGCCGAGGGCCCACAGAGTGCAGGGCTTCAACATTTGCTGTCACTGTTCTGGGCATGGTGAGTGCTTTGCTGGCAGTCAGGGCTGGGAGGTTGCTCGCAGTGTTGTGGTCTGGAGGTGTGGATGCCAGAGTCCTTCTGTTGCAGGGGGTGATCATGGAGCAACGGCAAGCACTTGGTTACCTGCTGCAGCAGCTGCTCAAAGAAAAGAAGCAAAGGGAAGAAGAGTTGCAACAAATACTGGTAACGAAGGCCCCTAGTTATGTGCTGTAGGCAAGGAAGCACATGGGCTGGCTGCAGGGAGAGAATTTGTGGGTCAGCATGGGGATAAACAAGAACAGGGAAGGGCTCCGAGGGGTCATGTTCAGATCCAGAGACCTCTTTTACTTCACAAAGTGATGATGGGGCACAGCTCTTGGGGCACAGTTAGCCCCAGTCCGTGGTGCAGCATGAGGCACTGCCATCAGAAATCTACCCCATCTGGAAAGGAAATCATGGGGGAGGATGAGCACAGTCCCACAAGGTGTCTGCATGGGGCCTTGTCATTCTGAGGACCTGCAGACTCTCCTGAGCTTCAGGAGACCAGGGCAAAGTTCTGCATCCCTCTTTGGATGTGGGATGTGAGGATCAAAATGGGACCAGCCTGCAGAAGGCCCATCTTACCCTACTGGTACCCATCTCACCTTACTGGTGCCCCCAGCAATGCTCTGAACCAGCTTTGCACAGCCCAGGCTGCTGCTTTCCCCCCACACATACAGGTCAGGCTGTTCTAAATACCACTTGGATTGTTATCTGGGGCTGTTGAATGAACAAGTTTGTTTTTCAGCTGGAAATGGAGGCAAAGAGTGAGACCAAACAGGAGAACTACTGGCTGATCCAGTACCAGCGCCTGCTGAACCAGAAGCCACTCTCCCTGAAACTCCAGGTTGCTTCTGCATTTAATACTGCCCCTGTAGCTCTGCACACCTACCATGGTGCTCTGCTCATAAGGGAGCAGAGCAAGTAAAGTTCTGTATCAGCTAAACCCCCAAACAGCTCCACTGGGCTCCCCGGACTCACGTGCAAATCCATCTAAGTGCAGCAGCTCCTCCTGGTTTCTGGTACTGAGCTGGGGACCTGGTGCTGTGAAAATAGCGGCGGGATGGCCCCAAAGAGACTGATCTGAGCCCTGCCCATTGTGCAGGTCAGCTGGAGTTGGCAAAGCGGCTGCTGCTGCAGACATCAGCTGGTGAAATGGTTGCTTCATTCTTCCTAAAAGACGGTGTTTTGAGATGTGCTCATAAAACATCTGGGGCAAGAGCTCCTCCAGCTGTTGGGTTTTTGAGCTTTAGAATCTCTGGGGAAGCAAAATGCTGTGAGCGGGGACTTGTTCCTGAGAGCAGGAACGTGCACGGTGCCTGTCCTTGCTGGCAGCTTCGCGTGGGGACAGGCAGCAGTGTCCCCATGCCTTTTCTCCAGAGCGAAGTCTGGGAGCTTGCCTTGTGTTTTGCAGGAGGAGGGCTTGGAGAAGCAGCTGGTGAACCTTTTACTTGAGCTGTCAGCTGAACAGTACGTGCCTGTCTTTGCACACCACCGAATATCTTTGCAAGTGCTCAGCACCATGACTGCCAGTGACCTGGAAAAGGTACGAGACAGCAGATACACGGCACAGGGCGACACTGACTCTGCACTGGGACAGATCCTGCCTTTACTCCGAGCGTGGCTGTGCTCATGGCTGTGCCCACAGCAGGTCCTGCAGGAGGGAGTGTGAGCACTCCTTGGGTGTCACATCCATGGAGGGAGAGGTGCCAGAGCTGCCCTGTGCCCTGTCCAAGTAGGTGAAAGCTCTCCCAGAGCACTGGCAGGGTGAGCTGTAACTTAGCTCTGTCTTTCAGTATACGTCCCTCAGAGTTTGCAGCTGCCCCTTGGGGATGTCTCCTTTCTCAGCCCCCTCTGTACTTTCCCCTCCAAGGTCTAACAGCCCTCCCCTTGCCCTGCAGATGGGTGTTACAGAGACTGGCCTGCAGCGTGCCATCCTCAGGCGAGCTCAGGAGATCCTGGCTGTGGCAAAGACGATCCCAGGTAACTCAGGTTCTTTTCTGCCTGGTCCTTTGGCGTGTTGTGTGGTGCCTGCTGAACTGGGAGATTGCAGGGCCAGGTGCTTGCTGTGGGGAGCAGAGCCCTGCGAGGCCTGTGTGTGAGCGGGAGAGGCAGGGAGCGCTGCACCACCAAGCCAATCCCTGCGGCTCTCGTACTCAGAGCCCTGAGCGCCCATCAGCTTGCAGCTGCCCCCAAGAGTGCGCAGTGGGTGGGAGGTGGAAGCTGTTCAGGTGCTCAGACCTGCTGCTGGTGCTTGCAGAGCTGCTGAAGATGGTGGATGCCGAGGTGCCTGCAGCCCCAGAGCCCAGCGCCCCCGAGGAGGAGGCTCCAAGCACCGTGACCCCGACTGCTCCCCCACTGCGGTGGGATGAGAAGTCTGAGTGCGTTGTCTGCATGGAGCAGGAGGTGAGACCCCGGCACACGCATGGTGCCAGAGCAGGGGTAGAGCGGGGGCCGGCCCAGATGGGGCACTTGGTGGAGTTCTTCCCTTCATGTCACCAGGGCTTTCCTTGCACAGCATGGGTGCTTGTGCACCAACAGCACTGGGCTGTGCCCAGGGACGGAGAGCAGGGTGCTGGCTCCCATCCTGTAACACCTGTGGGTGATGCCCAGCTCCTCCAGGACCATTTCCTCCTGTGCTTTGCTGGAGCGCGGTGATGCTGGGATGAGTGTTATGGGGCAGCAGCACTCTCTGTGTCCTCTCTGCTCTCTGTTCCCACAGGCCCAGACAGTTTTCCTACCATGTGGCCACGTTTGCTGCTGCCAGACCTGCTGCGAGCAGCTACGTGCTTGCCCCCTGTGCCGCAAGGACATCACACAGCACGTCCGCATCTTCTACAGCCGCTAGGCAGGACGGAGTAAGGCAAGGCTGCCCCGCACCACCTTCATCACCCCTTCTCAGGGCTATGCTCCTCTGTATCAGTATTAAATACACTCGCACAGCATGGCCAGCACTGCCCTTTCCCTGCACGCAGCTCTGGGCTGGCTGCTGGCTGCACCCAGGGCCTCAGCTGCTCTCCACATTCCCTGATGGTTCATCACTGGGTGATGAAACTGGGCAAAGCGGTGCCCCCTCCTCTCTGGCTAATACATTTGCCTTCAGAAATGCCTCTTGCTTGGCAGGGATGCAATTAGTGGTGTCTCTGAAGCCCCTGGGACTCTGCACTCCCCTGCTGCGGCCGCGGCACTGCTGTGCTCCTGCGTCAAGCACTGTGGCCCGAAGGCGGGTGAATTCTTCTGCAGGAGGACTCAGCCAGGGGTCTGCAGTGCACTGGGATGCTAACAGTACCTTGCACCTATGCCATTGCCAAAGGCCTGGGGCTTCTGCACGGGCAACCTGTGGGCGTGTGTCTGGTGGGCTGCAGCCACGTGCAGCGGGTGATGGGGCAGGGTGAGGCGCTCCCCGACCCTGAAGTCATGCTCCCATGGGAGGGGAGTCTGCAGCAGCCCCAGAACCAGGACTCGAGGGACCCACTCTAGCTAGAGGAGCCCAGTGGGATTCCCTGTTGAAAATGCACTGTGAGCAGGAAGCGTTCCTGCCACCTGAGAGCCAGCACGAGTCCGGGTGGGCTGGGGCTGGGCCTGGCAGAGCTCTGCCTCGTGTCCGTGTGTTGGTGTTTGGATAGTTCGCCATTGTCATTAATAAGTAACAGTCCCAGTAAGTCTCTTGTCTCTTGACCTTGAGGTATAAAAATGCAGAGATAAGCCTGGTCCCACTGCAGCCCTTCCCCCAGGAGAAGCTATTAAAAGGCAGCTGGTTTCTGCTGGTTGTGGGCTCCCTTTTTCCTGTCACATGCCTGGCTGTCCCAGTGACACCTCCTCCTGTCCCATGTCAAAACGGGGAAGAATTTGAGGATTTTGGTGCAGCTCTGATGACTTCCAGGCAGCTGGAGACCTCGGACACCTCTGCAGGGATCACGTTGTGCTTGCTGTGCTGTGGCAGACTGTCCATGTGCAGCACCCATGGCACGCGTGCGGCCTGGCAGAGGGCCTGGGCGGCCACAGCCACGTGTGCCAGGAGAGCCCAGCAGGGGCAGAGCTGCTGGGGCCGCGTGGCCCTCACTGTCTGGGCACAGCCGTGTCCTTGCTGCAGCCTCTGTGCTCCTGGTGAGCCGCGGAGCTGGCATGTCCCTTCTAGGGGGAGCTTGCCCCGCTTTGGGCTTTTTGTAGCTATGGCATTTGGGGCAGAGGGATGGATGCAGGTGCTCAGTGCGTCCCAGGAGGAGTCAGGTGCCAGCCCACCTGGATGAGGCCCAGCGAGGCAGGAGGAAGGCTGGCAGGTCCTGACTGTCCTCTCCAGCAGGCACAGCCCTGCAAGGAGCCTCCCTCCTGCCCCGGTCCCCCAGGGCGACCTGGACCACACCAGGTCCCCGTGTCTGGGGGGAGAGGGATGAGAGACCCAGTGCTGCATCCTGGCAGGGAGGGGGGACAGCAGCGATGCTGCATCCCCACCATCCAGCTGGTCTCGCAGAGGTGGGCTCCCGTGTCCCCAGGGCAGCGGTAATCAGTGACAAGCTCTGGGGCAAGGTTCGCTGCCTGCCCATAAACAACCTGTGCTGGACGTGCCCGGGAAGCTGGGGGCAGGAGGCGCCGCCTGCCCTCACGCCCCAATGCAGGATGCTGGGGCACCGTGGGGCTCAGCTGCCCTCCTCTGCCTGCCTGTGCTGCGGCCGCCTGGCCAAGCCCCTGCTGGTGCCACCAGCTTTGGCCACAGACCCCAGAAAACCACCTGGGTTCTGCTGGGCTGAGGCTGGGGCACGCTGCAGCTGGAGGCAGTGGGCTTGGGCAGTGCCGGAGCTCGTAACAAGCTGGGTTCAGTCCCTTCCCCAGAACCAGCCCAGCCCTCCCCATGTCCGGCACCTGAGGCAGCGCAGGGCTGGGCTCCGCTGGCCTTTCTGGCTTTTGCTTGCTGTGGGTCTTCCTCAGTGACTTCCAAGACCCCCCCCAGTCTGTGGTGGAGCCACTTGACCTGCAGCACTGGCAGTGCCAAGCTGCCCTTCGTCCCCAGGGCCACCACAGCCCCACGCGGTGCAGCGCCGACCCCACTCAGCTGCGTGCGGGGACACCCCGATGGCCGGAGCAGCCCCCGGCAAACGTGAGCGACGTGCCCCAGGTCAGGCACGAAATGAGGCTGAGCACAAACAGCTCCGGGTGGGGTGCACAGGGGCTGCTTCCTCCTGGTGAGCTCGGCCTAAACCAAAATGATAATAATAAAAAGACCAACACATTGTGTTTAGGAAATAATTACAGCATTGTGGCTCTGTGAAGGAAAAGGAATTTAAAAAAGCATTCTGTCTCGTGAGTCAAAGGGCCCTGGACAGAGCATGCAGCCACCCCAAGCGCTGTGTGGCCATGCATGAGGGTTGATAACCCACCCACTGCGCACACCTGGTGGGGACTTCAGGGTCCAGCCCTGCTTTTGGGATCACTGGAGCATTTGGAGCTGCTGGGGCAGCCCCAGGCCCCACACATTCCCTTCCCCGGGGCGGCTGCTGGAGGAGGAGCGCGCCGCTCCAGTGCCGCCAGGCACCCCGGGGCCAGGCTGAAGTTCAGCCACGCTCAGCCCCCACCTCGTGGGGCACGGCCATCGCCCGCCTCCAGCCTTCAAAAGCAGGTGTGGCCGCCTCGCGCTGCCTGGGAGCACCATGGCCGCGGGGACGGAGGCCAGCGGGGAGTGCGGGATCTGCTATGAGGCGTACCGGGGGGCCGGGGGGGCCCGGGCACCCCAGCTGCTGCCCTGCCGCCATTCCCTCTGCCAGAGCTGCCTGCGCAAGCTGGTGTGCCGCGCCGCCGCCGTCGCCTTCGTCAGCTGCCCCTTCTGCAGGATGGTGACGCTGGTGCCAGAGCTGGCCCTGGGTGGCTATGGATCGACACCAGCCCTGGGGACCCCATGTGGCGCCCAGCTGCCGCCCAGGGAGGAGGAAGAGGAGGAAGGCAGCAGTGCCCCCCCAGGTGCCCACCGGGCCCCGGGGCGCTCAGTGGCCGTGGAGGTGGCATGCGCAGCCCACGCGCCCGTCTTCGCGGTGAGCAGCATGGTGTCCCCCTGCAGCTTCCGCCGCAGCCCCGAGGCACCGGGAGCCTTCGTGCTGGGGCTGCCGGGGCGAGGGCTGCTGCTGGACACGCAGCCACCCCTCGCCTCCATGGAGAACCTGCGCCTCGGCTTTGCCGCCGGCATCCTCATCCTCATCGTTGCCACTTTCTTCCTGCTTGTCTTCCTCAAGTAGGTCTGGAGGGGGAGAGGGGGCTCTTGTCTGGCACCACAGCCCCTGCTGGGGTCCCAACTTGCCTCCAGGCAGCCAGGACAGACCCAGGTGGGTCAGGGGCTTCAAGCTCAGCCCTGTTGTGCGCTTTGGATCCCAGTGAGACAGGCTGGGAGAGGACAGAGGATGGGCTCAGCTTCCCCCAGGATCCAGCCCAGATGTCTGGGGGCTGCAGCGCACTCAGCCGTGGCCAGTAGCAGCACCGACAGGGGCCCCAAGGCATCAGCCTCTTTAAAAATTAACTTATTTCAGAGCTTGCCTTCACCCCCTGGGGTCTGGCCAAGCTTGTGTTGTGCTTACGACTTTCCTGGAGCCTCTGGACACCCTGGTCACAGCTCAGCAGGAATGGTGGCTGCCTGGTGCAACCAGCCCCAGGACTGGAAAACACTGGCTGCATCCACATCAGGGACCTGGGAGAGGGCCCAGGGCCCTGCTGCTGCCTGCAGGCAAGCATCCCCATGGGGGGCTGCAGTTGTGTCCACTCTGCAAGGTGGGGAGGACGATCCATGGGGACCTGGTGGATACCTTGGCGCACCCCAGCCCTCAGAGCCAGCTGCCATCCAACCCCTCAGGACTTCAGGACAATATGGGAGGGGATGGGAAAACATTGCTGGTGGTAAAACATTGTTAAAAAGCAGCTCTCCATTGCTGTCTCCTCCTGGTGCACAGAGTGGAGCCACAAAGCCTGCTACAGGTGTATGCAGAGAGAGGCAGCACCTGGGGAAGGGCCCTGCCCAGGAGAGATGAGACATTAAAGATGTACTAAAGGTTGGTCCAGAGCAGTCTCCAGTCATTTTTCCACCTGTCTGAGGCAGAGCACTTTGCACCAAGGGTGTTCAGGAGCACAAGGTGCTGTCCCACTCCCAGAAGCAAGGACTGGGGGTGATGAGCAAGGCCCAGGCAGGGAGAGGGGGGGGTCCCCACCTGCCCCCAGGGTCAAGCCCCATCTCCACCCAGCACCAAGGACTGGGGCCCATCCTGGCTCTCTGCTCTCACTCACCCTCCCCAGGACACGCAGCTCTGGCCACAGGTCAGCACACAGAAGCCAAACCAGCCCCTTCTGTGTCCCTCTTGAAGGTATCTGGCCCCAGCTCAGGACTGGGCAAGAGATCCCAGAGCCTGCTGCCCCCCCAGGGAGCCCAGAGATTTCTCACATTCACTCCTCCAGCACCTCACGCTAGAGGAAGGCACAGAGGACAAATAAGGTGCTGAGACTTCAGCAGAAAAAATGGTAAAGTGGAGGCGTAGCAAATTGCCCACATATAGAAACACTTGTACCTGCTTTAAGCCTTAGTTCCTACACCCTACAATGTGACATGCTGAGGAGCTGCAGCCCCTGAGGAGCTGAAGCCAGAGCATGAAGGAAACTCCTCTTGTCCCCCATGAGGGGGGTTTAACAGTAAGAATGGTCCCCGAGGAAGAGTTTCTGGACCAAATTTGAAGCCAATGTATAAGTCAGTAGTCAAGTGCATAGAGATAGACGCATCCTGACTGAAGTGAAGTCCATGCATACAGAAGATACAGGTTTAATGGCACTTCATTTTTCAAAAAGTGAAATGCAAATCCTTCAGCTTGTCTATCTGTATTGGGAAACAAGAAGTGGAATGTGTTAGTATGAGTCAGGACCTGCACTAGGACACTGCCCCAGAGGGGGCTTCCAGAGACCACACCAGGGTTTATGCTCAGACCTGCACCTGGGAAGGGAGCCCCAGAAGATCAGGGTTTCACACCCTGTCACTGTTCAGCACTGAATAGTTTTTCTGTTCTTTGATTCCTGGAGCAGCTTTCAAGGAAACTCAAGCTAAGGTCACCCTGTGACACAAGCAGCCCTGTGGCTGGCTGGCCCACAGGCTTTGGGCTCCGCGCTTGGCCATTTGCCACACAGAGAGGGCAAAGCAGGGACAGGGACCTGACAGCCTGCTATACTAACGCACAGGAACACCTCGTACTTTTACTCTTTCTTTCCCCAAGAAAAGGGCATTTAAGAGGGCATAGATCAAACTCACTTTGGAGAGGACAAGAGAAAGCCATGGAAGCTAAATGTTGGCAGAATTGTTTTAAATACTTCCATTTTTATTAATGGAAGAGAGTGGTGGTGCTGTTTGTTTTAGAGACACTGTACAAACTGCTTCTACTAAGTTGCATCAGGTGCCAGTGAGCCTAGGAACAGAAGTGCCATAAGAAATTGAACTTGTGTGCCCAGGTGTCTGTCCTCACTGCTCTCCCCTCCAGCTCCACCAAGACAGAGAAGTTACAGGAATTTACACCCCAACCCCCACTGCACAGCAGAGCCCAGGTCGGGCTGGTTTATACATGTCTGCCCACCATCAGGTTAACTTGTGCTGTGTTCATCACACCTAAAGCAGCGACAGAAAAAGGCACAGGAGAGGGGTTTGGCTGCCTACAGTAGCTCTTCTCTGACAAAGAGCACATGGCATCTGCATTGCTGCTTTCTCTGGCAGTGCTGCACAACCCAGCAGAGAAAACCTCACCTCTGCATGCAAACAGAAGAGAGGGGCTGCCTGCACAGGCTGCGCACTGAATCACTTTTGTGAGGCCTTGGTGAGCCTCAAGCTCCTCTGTAAGCCACAGCTGGGGATCTGGCTCCTCACAACAGCAACTACCAGGTGCTACCTGTGGGCTTGGGGCAGTGGCTTAACAGACCCCGACCTCCAGTACCACTAAAAGGTGCCTCTGCCCATGTGTGCTGCTGCTCGGAACATGCCACAGCACCGACCTGAACCTGTCAGCCCCGGGGTTTCCAGAAGCTGCCTGTGCAGAGCCCAGAGCCCCCAGGAAGCATCCGCCTGCATCTCAGCCAGATCTCCCACAGCACTCTAAGCCTAAGGAGATGAGCAGGTGCAGAGGCGTAGAGCCTAACACTGGGGACTAACAGGAATATTCCAAGATCATCACTGGGGAAGGAGAGGAAATTTTAGTCTGACTTTTATGAAAATAGTTACCTACTGCAGGGTCCTGCCAAACTTGTTCTTCTGAAGCACTTTACATAGCTCAGATTTGCATAACGTTTCAGATTAATGAATCAACGGTTTGCAGAAGTAGGACAGCAATGCAAACATGCAGCGAGACTGGTCAGCTCCTGCAGCTTGTCCCACCCTCTGTGCATGTCTGTTGCGTCAGAATGACGGGTCTGAGTGCCCAAGAGTGCAAACCAGAGACTTGCTCTCAGGCCCTGTCAGCTTGCAGTACAATAGCCTGGAAAGTCCCTGGTTCACAACTGTCCCATATCTGTAGTTTGTTAAGTGCTAAGTGCACAGGAAGAGGCCGTGCCCAGAGGAGAGGGCACACAGGCTCACCAGCCAGCTCTTCATCCCAGCCAGTCCAGATCATCATCGTCATCGTCAGCAAAGAGCGGAGCAGGAGGGGGGCGCCCCTTCATGCTCTGGAAGTCAAAACAGGGAGAAACTTGTCAGTAACAGCTTCCCAGCAGTTTGTAATTGCTATGCAACTCTGGCTCTGAGATCTCATCAATTTTATGGAGCCTCATTATCAGTGTTTGTGTATTTCTCATATGATGGCTTAATCTTCCAGGAGATGCCTATAGGCTAATGGGATAGGAGAGAGGAAGACTAAAACCCTTCAGTTAACCTGTGAAGACTTCCTAATGTCATGCCAGCAGGAGTCTGTTGTCACTACCTCAGCCCGTGCAACTCCTCCAAGCTCAACAAGAAACAAATCCAGACTAAGAACTATACAGAGAATGCATCGAAGCTCCAAGCTCAGCAGGCAGGAGCCAGTGAGCACCCGCTGCCATGGGAAGGCTTTTTCAGGGATATGCTACAGGTTAATGCCTGAACCAGTTTAGTGGAGTGGAAAGACAAGTACATACCACTTCCTCCTCATCCTCCTCTTCAGAGGGAACCTGAAGCTTCAGTGGTTTATGAGATGTTTTAAAGAAGTTGTCATCCTCAAAGAGGCTAGAAGACAAAGAAAGAACAGTTCACTTGCAGACTATGGGATCTTAGCTTCTTTTTACAGGTTCTATTAAGAATGATGTAAAAGCCCAAACTGCTTAGCATTTTGAGTGCTATTTGCCAGTGCAGGACAGTTCAGTAACGGGACCTGGCAGCCACCTATAGCAGATCCCCAAGGAACGGCACACCCCCTGCACTCAGCTGGGAGTCATTCACAAGGGACAATGGCAACACCACCTCCACCCGGCTACCAGCTGGTTCTGCAACTGCCTCCCAGCAGAGGGTGCCCTGGACGGCTGCTGGCAGAGTGTGGGCTGGGTGTGCTGCCCAGGACCAGCACCGTGATGGCACTTCAGCCCTGCACGCATGCTGTGCCAGCCACTGCTGAGGCTGAACCCCTCCCTCAGTGCTGCCACACCAGTCCAAGCTGATCAGCAGGAAGACAGGACTGCTGTGACCTCCGCAGTCATACCTTACCTGGAAGGTTTTTGCTTGGGGCTGGAGCCCAGTTCGTGCTGTTGTGGAATTTCTCTGATGATAGCTGAGCTTTTTTTCTCTGCCGTGGATACTGAAGCAGGCTCCTGGTCAGAACTAGCTCCATCTGACAGGTCTGTGCAGTTTCCTCCTTCACTACTTAGGGGAGGGGGCTCTAAGCCTCCCACAGGCTCCTCTGCCTTCTGCTCTGCAGATGGCTCCTCTGGAAGCACAGCCACATCCACTTCTCCAGACCCCTTTTCTAGAAGAGACGGTTCTGCAACTTCTGCCTGCAAAGATACTCTGGAGGGACTGCATTCAGTCTCAGCTTTCTTGATGGGGCTGCTCTCCTGCCTCTGCCCAGCTAGGACAAAGTCCTCATCCACCTTGGGAACGGACTGTTCTGCAAGCTCAGGCTGCTTATCAGGATTCTGGCAGGACTGTGCTCTGGAGAGACACTCCTCAGGGACCTCCTCCTCCTCTTCTGACACCCCGTTGCTCTGTGCTGTCTGCCCCTCCTCAGGCATCCTGGCCCCAACAACCAGAGGTGCAGATTCACCTTTCTGGTCACACACCAGGGAGCCTGTGCTCACTTCTCCAGGACCAGCTGGGCACACAGCACCCTGTGCAGGGCTGTGCTGCACAGACTCTTCGTGGTCTTTCTTTGCACCAAGTGATTCCTCCAGTCTCCTTGCTCCAGGTTCTTCTGTTTTACTGCCATGCTCTGGTTTCTCCTGCTGCTTGTTGAGTAGCTGCAGTGTTACGGTCTAAGAAATTGAATAGAAAGAGTGTAGGTTATACACTAGATAGATCTACTGCTGGGCTGCTTTGCCACCCACAAACTTCTGCTTCAGCTGTTTCAGATTCACAACTTTCTTTTAATTGTTTTAGCCAAAGCCTTAATTTCTCACATTTACCACCTCATCTCTTATTGCTGTTGTACCTTAATAGTGTTCATGACAACACCCAGAACTGTCCTGCCACTGTAGGTCTCTTCCAGTTCAAATTCACCCCGAAGGGACTGAAATACCCCATTCATTATTTTCTTTACCTGGAAAAGAGTAAGAGGGAAAGAAATACATTAACATGTGAAGCACTGGATTCAAGAACAGATGCTTCTCCAGGCAGAAGAGCAATAAACCCAAGCAAACACATGCTGTTTCAAACAATCCACTAATTTTCAGATCAGGAATTCCAAAGCAGCAGAACTCATGTCACTTAATTCAGAACCATTACTTACACAACAAACCCATTCCTCCAAAATGGAGGCAGGTTGTACAAACCCAAGGCAGACACTTCTCCCTTACTATTTCAGCTTATTACTTCAAATTTTCAATCTAAACTTAAGATTTAAGATTTTAAACTAAAATAAAGCAACAGTGGTCATCAGGAATATAACATCCTTTGCTCCTCTGTTACCAGAGCCATGGTGCTTTTTTTAATGGAGAAAAATACAAAGAAAACGGTAAGGCTGTTTTTATCTGTTTTTCCTTCTCATCTCTGCTCAAAGAGAAGGAATTAGGGGTAAACAGAATAGATCTGCTCAGTAAGGAGAAGTTTTGTATAGTCAAGCTCACTTCTTCTGTGAAGTCTGCAGATGAAGATCTGTCCTGATCCTTCTCCAGCTCTTGGATGCGTTCTTCATAGTGAGCCTTCAGTACTGCAATATCAGACTGCAAGGCTGAATACTGCAAAAGAGAAACAGAAGTTAGAACAGCTCCATGATGAAATTCAAATTAAATGGTAAACCTGGTAAACTTTTTTTTAAAGCAAGGGGCAAATTGCTAAGTGTAGACTCAAAAGCAGGGCTTTTATAGAGTTGCAGAAGACTTTACTGAAAGTAACACCACCAAAATAAAGAAATCCAAATATAGCCACGCACAGCCAGACAGCCAAATCCTTGGAGGTGCACAACCATGTAATTAGCTATTCTAGTTCACATAATACCAAGAATGGGCATGGCATTAAGATGCCAGTGAAAGAAAGGCTAGGTCTCATCATTTGGCCTGTTCTGGTTGCTGGGAGCAATGCAGAGTTTTTCCTTCCCTCTCATATTCCTGAACTCATGATCTTGTTATTTAAGACATGTGGCCTGAGGCTAATCATTACTGCACTACAATTTGCATTCAGCTGCTATGTTATCCCCTTCACCTTCTCTTTGATAGGCTCCAGTTGTTCCAAATGTTGCTGAAGGTCAGACAATTTTTGCTCCTCCGCTTTTTTCAAGTGTTTTAGAGCCCCAAGCTGAAAGACAAGAACTAGAGCCCATCAGTTTACAGCCCGTTTCAATAATCACTAAATTCAAGACTATTTTGATAACTGTTTTTGAACAGAAATATAACTGTATAGACAAGCAGAAGAGACTATAGCCATTGCTTTAGTTTGTCAGTGTTGACATCTCAGCCCTAGCTCACATCATGGGTTGCAATAGGAAGCTCACCCACCCTCCAACCCAGTGTAACAGATACCAAGTACGGACACATCCTGTGGACTAGATCAAATTCTGCAAGCAGTCAAGAAGTTAGAAGTCAAGCCACAACCAGGTGGCAGAGGACTTGGTTAGAGTCACTGGTTATACAGCACTGTATTCCAGCAGTAAGGAGCAGCCCTTTACCTTCTCTTCCAGCTGGGACACCTGCTGCTGCAGGGAGTCTCTCTGCTCACACACCTCCTGGTACTGCCTGGCGTGCTGCTCCTTGGCTGAGGCCAAAGTACGTTCACATTTGGCTTCCCACTGGGATTCCAGCTCTGCCTGTATGAGTGATAGCTGCCCATCAAATAAGAGATCATTAGAAACAAACACACTTGATTGGTATTTGCATAACAACTGGCTGAAAGCTTAGGGCCCAAACAAGAGGTGGGAAAGCAACATCTCCTGCCATAGGCTGCAATGCCTACACAAAGACTCATCATCAGCTCCTGCCCATATCTCTCTGAATTCAATTCCAGCCACAATTCTGCAGGCTTGCCTAAAGGGCTGGCCCAGACTTCAGATATCTAAGCAGTTTATCTAAGTAGGATATTCCTAAGCAGTCTTCCACTCATCAGCAGTCTCATGTTCATCTCTCTACTAGAAAATGCATTTGAGGTCTCTCCTTTCCTCAGGCTGACATTCTCTTAGACATTCTAAATGTAATGCTCTGTGCCAGTCTGCATCAATGCTGCATCAAAACTTTGCAGCCAAGTCAGGAGCCTATGACTCAAGTCAGAAAATGACTGGGACCCAGCAGCCTACTCAAATCACACCCTTCCTTAAGGAGACATCAGTGTAAATCCTGGAGTCAGAAGTAGCGTCAAACACCAAGTATATTTCAGAAAGACAAAAAAGTGAACCTTATGTTAAAGTTCACCCTTAAAAGCAAGTGGCTAACATTTTCATTCTTTCAGTACCTGAGCAGTTTTCATGATTATTTCCTACCTGTAGATTCCTTGAGGTTTTCTAGACACACGTTGGAGAAGCTCCCACAACTCCTCACCTGCTCTGCTGCTGCCTGGTCCGTCGAAGTCCTCGCCTTTTTCAGCGACTGTCGAAGCTTGTCCAGCTCCTGCTGATATGATCTGCGTATTTCTTCCATCTCTTCCTCTGCTTGAGCTCTCTCTGAAAGGGATTTCTTCTTCCTCTCAGCAAGATTCTGCAATATAGAACAGGACTCAAGCATAGGCCAGACCACACAAAAGTAGCTTGTTTGACCATCAGATTTCAAAACAAAGCTGAAATGTATTTTATAGATCGGAAGGTTAGCATCCTATCAGGTAAGAAAACAAAAAGATCATGTAAGCACCAGCACAGGGATCCTCGCCTGCAGATGATTCACTTAACCTACACACTTACAAGCAAGATCAAGTTTTGTGTTTTATTTTTACTTTTTTTTTTTTTTTAAGTAGGCAGCTGAAATTGTGAACGTCTCTGCGATGCTGGCACAGGACATACCCTTTCAAGAGTCTCCTTTTCTACTTTTAGGTCTGCTAGCTCTTCTTCCAGTGCAGTAATCTTCATGTCCAGGTGTTTACGGCTCTGCTTCTCGGCTTTGAACCTAGTCTGAGTATCCTCAGAGGCTTCTTGGAGCTCTGCAAAAAGCATGCTTTACTGTGGGTTTCCGCATTAAGACTGACAGAAATGAATAGTGCATCTCTTGCAAAACCTATGGTTTATATCTGCAGCAGGAACCTGAATTCATTAAGAGCTTCTTCTGTGAAACGAGGCTGTTTATACCTCAGCCTCCATCCAAACTTTTTAAACCAATAGAAAAATTTAGCTCCTCTCTAAGATGTTAAGACAGTAAGGCCAAGAGCTTGCTTCTACAAGAGGCACCCCTGCGACATACTGACTTTGTTCATCAGTTCAGCCCACTGTCCTGTTAACAGCAGCAAGGATGCACATACCCTTCAACCATTTCAGTGCATTTATATTTGATACCCTTGTGACTGATCCTAGGGAAAGCAGGAATACACACCACAGAAGAAACCCTGTCTTACAGAAGTGGAAGAAGAATGACATTAAGGAGCTCTCACAGAACAAGCACAAGTCTTACCTGCTAACTGTGCTTGCAGTTTGTTGAGCTGTGTCTCATGTCGCTCTGCCTCCTGCAGAGCAGCAGAGAGCTGTTTCCGCAGGTCCATTTCCTTCTTTTTGTGGGCAGTCAGCTCCAGTTGCAGTTGGGAAACCTGTGCTGTGGCAGCTGCCAACTCCTCCGCAACTTTGGCCTGTATCACAGAGCATGGAAAAAGGGGGAAGAAAGAAAATAACAGGGTAAAAAAGCATGAAGAGGTGCCAGAACTGTTCTCACAGGAAGAATTGATAAGTTACAGAAGACCTTATCAGGGCAAGTGCTAGGATCCAGTACATAGAAGGCACCTCCCTGTTGAAGAAGTCCTAATAACCTTTAGCCATGTTCCTGAGTCCTTCAGCTGTAACCTGTCCAGACTGACTGGAGAGTTACATTAGGCCACCAGCCTCATCATATTTACGTCAGGGAGTTTTCCCAGGAAAGCTTAAACATATCTTAAACATTTTTAAAACAAGTTCCAATGCTGGTGGCTCTGTCATGCTACGGCAGTATCTACTCTAGTAAAAGCCTGGACTGTAAGATTTAATTATTCTCAATAAGTTCACAAATCATTGAAAATCCCCAAAACATATGCTTGTTCCAGCTAAATAAGCACCTTCTCTCCCAAGTACACAGCACGTAGTCACCTTGACATACCTGCATGTGAAATGCTGCCATTTTGGAGCATGGTTCTCACAGTAATTTGTTAACCTGTTTAAATTTATTATTGCTCAAAGTCAGTGACTCATGGAAAACCAGGTACTGATAGAGCTTGTTAGACTACTTGCAAGCAACATGTTAGGAGAGGCTCAAGTCATCAAGACAGACACAAAAGCTGTGTTCCTGTTCTTATTGTGTAGTATACACAAGATTCAGAGGATGCACTGCAGAGACAGAACTACATGTCAGAAAATCTCACTTGCTGCAGGGAACACCTGAACAGATTGTATATCTATGCTTACATTTGGGTTCCTAACAGGCTTCCATGGTTTTTGAAACCAGTAAGTTCTCACAAACTGGAGTTTCTCTCAGAGACATCTCCATGAGAGAACTAAAGACTATGACCACCACCTTCTGGCAGAGAAGAGCCATAAGCAAAGTGTTTCTAAACATGGCAAAGATGAATATGTGCTGACTTAGAGCTGGGATTCTGCACCATTAATTTTTAAGAACCATTTTGACAGAGACTAAAGACAGATCTGCTTTCTTCTTAATATTTCCATAAACATCTCATCACTGTTCAGGATAATGACTTCTAGCATGCTAAAAACAAAATAAAACCCCACAGCATATCTAAAGGTTATCTTAACACTTGCTATTGTCTTTAAGGGCACACAAAGAAAAGTAAAGAGGAAATTCTATGCCAGGAACTATTATTAGACCTACGTTTCTGCAGTGAACACTTCATGTCTATACTAGCTCAGCCCCAGCCTCCAACTTTCAAGTAGCGAAAATATGATGTGATCCATACCTGATCTGATATGATCACATCCTATTTCTCCCACGGGGAGGTGAAGTGAGCAGCAATGTGACAACATTCTTCAAAAGGGCTCCCCAAGAAAGAGGGGGCCAGCGGTGACGCTGCCAGCTATAAAGCCTTTCTCCAAGTGGAAGATCTGTGCTAATTCAAGATCTGAGGCAATTCTTCTAGCCAGTTCAAGAGGAAGCTGGGCTGGCACTATCTAGGGCACAGTTAGCTATCATCTACACAGTCAGCAGACACTGCCTCACCTGGTCCCAGCCCCGATCCACTGGCAGCATGTGCTAGGAAGAGAAAGCAGTGACAGGAAACAGGAAGAGTTAAGAACACAACTTGAAAGGCAGAGACATTCATCATCATCAGAACAGCTAAATGCTTCATTACAGGAGCCTGATACATGCCAGAGAAGCACTTAAATTTTTCCATGGACTGTAAAAACTTAGAAAAGGTAGAAAAGCCCAGCTTAAAAAGAAGATCTAAAGAGATCCTTACAGATACATCACACACCATGTGGATTACAGAGGAGCAGTCAGCAGACTGGTAGTCAGCAGGTCCTACACATGACTACCATTTTGTTGCAGTAGAGTGTGGAGCACTACCAATTGCTACGGAACATAAGCTTAAATTGAAAGCTGTGATGTGCTCTGCCAGGGTCAAAGATCTATATCCCCAAAGCAGCAAGTTACTAATACTTCTTCAGAGACCCTGTCTACAGATGCCTGGCCTCTATCATGAAATTAATGGCAAGTCCCAATTTTTACGTAAAGAACAGATAAAACAGCTTAAAATTCTCTTCCTTGTTTCTCTTACCAAAAGCTACTCATGGAACTGTCCATAGCAGCAGTCACAGAACACACCATATTCGATAAAAGAAAGAGGAAGGAATACCAGGCTTCAGATTTACAGTCAATCCTCCCTCAAAGCTAGGGAAAAGTTTCTCTCGTGCAAGTCAGCTTTTCTAGTCTAGCCTGAAGTCTATTCATGCAATAGTTATTGTCACCTGGGCAGTGTATGCTCAGTCAAGTGGAGTCAAGCAGATGACGTCCAAAAGATTCCTGAAGATTTTATCTTATATTTCTAGAAGACATTCTCTCCCCAAGTTACTTTTAATGCAAGCAGGATGTTGTGCTCGTTGACAGAAAAGAATTTTATTTATTGTTTCAGTCTGACTTGGTTAGAATCTCTTACACTACCAGTTAGAGGTATGCAACCTGGGCTCTCAGTGGAAAAATATAGTCGACTTTTATCTGCTCATATCAGCAGATGTGCATCAGCCATAAGTTATTCTTAGCCTACAGCACACTTTTGCAAGCAGCTGTTTCCATCACACTTAGGTGCACCAAGTCATGGTTCTCATGCAGAGCAAGCATTTATATTATATTTGTACTGGAGCGATACACAGCTCAGCAGGGGAGCACAGTGCAAGACTCAGCTTAGTATAATTTTAAGCTGCTCGAGAAAGCATAGGAGACGCCATGCAGTTACAGATCTCAAAGCTGGCATACCAGGGTTAGGCTGTTATGAGTGCACTCCACAGGGTAAAAAGTCAATTTAACTGGTTTAAAGAAGTTCTCTCTCAGTAGTCTCTTTCTCAAAAGCACAATACTTTATGCTAAAGATGGTATCTTTTGATTGCTACAATGTGTAACAAAACCAGAATGAAGAAGCCCTAGTAGGAAATTTTTCTTATGGCTGTGCTCAGTCCTTATGCCAGCTAAATAGAAGAAAAAACTCCTCAGCCTCTCAGCACAACTAAATAAGTGATGTGCATTTTCTGCCAAAGCCCCATGGTACGCACAATACCTCAACATGTTGGCCATATAGCTACAAAGTTAAAAGACACTATTCTTAAACTAAGAATAATTAAGCTGTAAAAGCACAAAGATCTAAATTTATGTCCTCTGTATTGCTTTTATCATGAAAGCCATTAGAACATCCCATTATTTTTTTTTTTTCAAAACTGCTTTCAAAACATCATTTGAGAACTGCAGTGGCCTTGCAGAAAATCTGACTTGACTGAAGAGATTTCAGCAGGTTTTACTACTACAACAAGCCCTCTTCCTGGCTGCTGACAGAAGTCTGTGCTGTCACCATGGATTTACCTTCTCTTGCTCTGCATGCAACACTCTTGCCTGTGTGTTTTCGTTTGTTGTTTGCAGTGAGTGGTTCCTCTGCTCCATTAGCAAGTTACTTTGTTCGACGTATCTGTGAACAGTGGTAGATGGGATGAGCATTTATGTAAATAAATGGCATGGAGCAAAAAAGGTGATCAGACAGAAGGTAGTACTTCAAATCAGCTTTCATTAATGAAGTCCCAGACAATTCTGCAGTGTCCTGCACCAAGAAGTTATCTTAAAGCAGAATGGTGTGCCTGGCTTTCAGCCCAGATTACATCTGTTCAGACTAGTATCAGAGGGGTAGAGCACATATCTAATGTTCCTACCACAGAGTCAATATTTTTCAAAATCTGGTAACCACTAGCCTCTGCTATTTCCTTGAAGAAGTTATTCCCCTTTTTAAACTTAATGGAACACAGCTTCCTGCATGAATCTTCCAATTTTACTAAAAGGCTAGCAAAAGCAAAATAACTCCTAGAAGCAGAGAAAGCACATTCAAAGAAGATGGTGACTCAAGATCTTTCCCTTTTACATATTCACCTTTACTGTAACTCCTAACTTTTAAAATATACCCTGAAAGGACAGAGAGGGCTAAAGATAACATTTCAGTACAAAAAAATCAGAACATCTCCATCCTAGAGAAAGGACACCCCCCAGTCATGCCTAAGTTTGTGTAAGCTAGATACCCTTTGCAAATGCAGACACCATATCCTTTCACTCCTTACCTCTGATTTCGCTCGATCAGCTCACTGATCTTCTCATTCTGCTCCTCAATCCGACTGCTCTTCTCAAATATCTCTTGCTTCAGTCTCTCATTCTCCTAAAGCATGAACAGCTTAGCATGAACATTCAACTTACTCAGACTTCCTTGCAACACTGCCTAAATCTTTGTCCTGTACAAGTGGAATACAGTGGTGAGGCTTATCACCTCCTGTGGCAATCACAGGCCATCACAGAAAGGCACCATGCTAAATTCAACAGGAATCCTGGAACAGGACAATGGTTGCCAAACCACGTAGTTGGTAATATTGCATCTGGTTGACTTTTTCACCCTGAAGAAAAAAGACTGTAAAGCTGCTGCCTAGAAAAACTACAAAGCAGAAGACAGGTAGCAATGAATAGAAGTATATGGTTCTTGCAACATGGTACTTCCTCTGTGAAACTCCCTTCTGCAAGACATGGTGGGTTAAATGCATAGCAGTTTAAAAAGAGACTGAGTTTCTTTCACATGAACTCTCTGTCAAAGGCTATTAAATACAAACATATAAACTCTGGCTCCTAAAGTCCCCAAACAAACTGCTGGGAGGTCAGAACAGCACATGTTTGTGTGCACACGTGTGCTTTGATGAAAACTGTTGTATACCACATGTTTTTCCCTAACCAGCTGTTTTTTTGGCCACACGGAAATAGAACACATGGGTGGATGTACATTTGGGCCAAACCCATATCGGTATCCTCATTAGGAATAACACAGTGGGCTCCAGTTCATGGAGCAAACAGTCAAGGCTGCCTACACTTACCTGGATTATACGTTGGATGTTGCTCATGATCATAGAGGCTTCCATAGTAACAGAGGAAACACCAGGCAGTAGTGAGGTGTTACCAGCGTTTTGTTTCTTCAACTCCTCCACCTGTAGGGGTAAATCAAGCCAGATTAAATGGATTTACGGATGTAGGTAAGAGTCAGACATCTGCCATTTCACCAAACCATTTCACCTTTCTGTCTGATGAGCTCTAGGGCACATGCTACAACATCAACTGTGACATCTCCTGAAGGGCGCTGAAGCTCTCCAAACAAGATGCATATGACACTTAAGGAAATAAGCAAAACACATTCCCCAAAGCTAGTATTAACTTTTGCATAGTAGCTGAATTGCTACCACTTCAAGGTCTGATAAAACTGGATACTGGAATTTTCATTAAGTTAGGACATGCTTACAAGCTTAATGTAGGCATTTAAATAGAGCCAACTCCCCAGACTACATTTGGAGGGCAAGTTGCAGCAACTTTGTTAACAAGCCTGTCTGCCACACATTACCTTTGCAGCCAGATGATCCATTTTATCTACTACTTTGCTAACAGCCATTCGGATTTCAGTGTTATGTTGCCGAGCTTCTGTCATCAAAAAGGAAGTAACATCCCCAGGTGCTTGAATGGAGAGAGAACTACAGTCACAAGGGAGAAGTGTCTGCATACAGATGTACCAAAAGCAGTGTTTAGCAGTTTGCAGCCTATCAGATAGGATGACCACTATTTTTCCTCACTGCCCCATACACCTGCCCTCCCCACTCCCATCAGCCTAGCATTTCTAGATAGTTATTAGAAACTAAACAGTTGTTATTTTTACAGTTATATTCTCAAATGAAAGCATCAGTTATAAAACACCTTTAATAATAAATAATCCTGGGAATACACCTAGATATTGCCTCCCCTTTCACACTGCTCAAAATTCCTTAAGCTAAGAAAAAGTATATGTACCAGGAAATATTTCCCCCTCATTGGTATTCAAAATAAGGACTTGTGAAACAATACAGCGTTATAGACAGTAAAAATGTAGGTTACCATTGCTACCCAGACTAACTACCACTATGAAGAGCTCACTGCAGGTATTAAAAACTTCTGTAAAACATGTACTTTTTAAACATACCTTGGTAAGGTGCGGGATACAGCTGGCCTACAGGCTGGAGCTGAGAAGCAGATGTAGCAGTCTGGGGGTAAACAAGTGGCATTCCTGGATATGGCTTGCAGAACAAATTCAATAGGTAAGAATATATTGTGATATTTTCTCCCCCTAATATTTAAGAGGTTTTAGTGTCTCCCCAAAACAAGGATGATATTTGGAAAGAAAAACATAGAAGTACAGAGCAGAAAGTCAAATTACACAACAGCTGTAGTAAAGGAAAAAAAAGGCACTCTCCTTGAAAGGTTTAGGTATGTGTTCATATTACAGCTTACTAAGTTACCTTCTTCACTGAAGCTTAAGCAAAAGTATGTTACCCTGTATTTGTGGCAGGCAAAGACCAGCACAGAGGCAGCTCACTGGATGCGTGGCACTTTGAAGTTGTGCTAACTTGAACATGAGAGTATTTTTAGGTAAGGCTCACAAAGTGCAACACAATTTGACAGCAATTTCCCTTCTCAGTGCTCATCAGAAGCAGCTAAATAGATTGAAAAATGGTAGGAGTACTTCACTCATTAACACATTAAACACCTATCAGTTTACTCTCTCAGGAAAACAAAGAAAAATCTTGAAACTTGGAACAAGTTGTATTAAGATTTCAAAACAGGGTTAAATTTTCAAATAAAATTAAAAAAAAGTCCAAATCACTGTCAAGTTAAAACTTCACTTTAATGACTTGTTTATATTTACTCAGAAAAACTTATTTTCTTGTTACTTGCCACAGCTTCTGCAATTTCAACATGAGGAAAACAAAGCCAAAGCAACACACCAATTTTTCTTTATGTACTGTTTTTATTAATTATAAACTTTTTTCTCAATCTGTACCTTTTGAGAATAAATAGTGCTTCTACATGGTATAGACTACTGTTTGATTTCCAGGACCTGCTGAACATAGGTTAAATAACTAAAAAAGTGTATGGTAATAAGCCTGGATTTATACTTTATAGAACTGTTTGTACAGTGGAGACTTGGAACAAAGCCATTATCTGTTGTGAAAAGACATACCTAGTGTGTGTTAAGCCCCTAAGAAGCTTCCTTGTTAGCAAGCAGGTCACATCATTTAGCAGCAGTGGCACCACAAGCCTTTTAAAAGGATTATTCTTTTGCTAGATGAAAAGTGATTTGCAAACATATTAAGTGTGCAAGTGAGCTCTCACAGGAAAAAAGACCATGAATGAGGAAAGCCTCAACTAAAATACTGTAGGGCAGGTGAAAACTACAAGTACTTGGAAGTTTTAGTCTCTACAAAAGCTGATATTGAAAAGGGCTAGTTAATTCTTAGTTCAACTTTAAGAAGCCATCAGCATACAAAAACCCTTTCTAATCAAAATCTAAGAGGCATGTGACTGGAATTTGAGAATGCCAAATAGCCACAGGAAGCAGCCTAGGATTCTCATCCTTACATGTTGCTACAGAGTCCTTGCTCCCAGCAATGGAGAGGACAAGAAGGATTTCTGAGAAGAGATGGAAGTGCTAATATTCTCCTTGATTTGATTTTGGTACCTGAAAGCCCTGCGCTCCTCCAGGCAGAACTGAATGGGGTTGGATTGTTGCAGGTATTAAAGCAGCAGAAGATACCGGAGGCATAGAACCAGATGCTTGAGGTACTGAAAGGGAACATAGAAATCCAGGACATGAGAAAGTAGCTAGAGATAGATTTACCTTCTAATGGTTAAAACCACTGAAAAGACAAAAATTTAACATAAGCCCATCTGCAGTTTTATGAAAAATCAAATCCAGCCAAAGAAGAGTTGTCTTTCACAGAAATTTCACTCCTAACCACAAATTCCATTTAGACAAACTCTTTTTCCACTCAAAGATGCTCTGAATTGACTGACACAAGATGCAACTCAGGCTGACTCTGAAGACTGCTCAGCTGACCAGTAGCTGACATTGCTACTCTATTGTGGAGAGACAGGTCAAGTCCATGCCAGGACTGCGAGCCTTCTAATGCTCTTTGCTTTTATTTCCATCATTTTCAAACAAAATGATTTATAACTGTTTCATTTACAATCCACAGAAATCTCATGTGTCCTAGAGATCTCAGTGCCACCCCAGTACACAGTGACAGGGCAGCTCACACACTTTGCAGTGTGGCTGCTTTTCCTCAAGCAGTGTACACAAGATGACAATGCAGATGCACTCCAAGGACTTCAATACCATGCTCTATGAATTAGTCTACCTATGGAACTTTGGATAAGCAACTCTTACTAGAAGCTATTTATCAGTTCCCACTGCAGTTCCTGACAGCAATCCTCTACTCAAACAGCCCTTGTATATGAAGCCTACAAAGAAATTTCTCTATATGAAACCCAGCCTTGCCAGCATATTACCTTGTGGTGACACTGTAGGCAGTACAACATGAGCTGGCTGTGATGGTCTCATGGAAGATGAAGCCACTGGCTGTGATGCACCTCTCTGTGTATTTGGATCCTAAAAACATTTCTACATATTAAAATGAATGTTAAAGAACAAATTAACATTTTGAACTCAAGACCACTTGAGACTAGGTATTATCCAATTAACCCATTTGAGCTAGACAGGAATACTGGAATTGTTAAAATCTTTTGCCACAGAAATAGAATACGCATTCCCTGTATAAATAGACATTGCTATGGATTCTACTTTAAGGAAGTCACATAGGAAGTATTAAAGAAGTCACACTGAAGTCATTAATGTACCTCTATTTCTGAGTCACTGGAGTCAAGCTGACTACCTGCTGTCCCAGCAAGAAAAGGCAGCATGGGCTGTCCCATTTTAGCCATCCGAGAAATTAACTTCGCCTTTGCTACATTTGGATTCTGAAAGAAAATGTTTACGGTTACTTTGCCTCTGAGGCCAGTATTTTCAGACAAAATAGAAGAGTAATCCTGCTAAATGCTTAAAGATACTGCCTTAACACTTAAAGCTTGCCTATACAAGCCTGGTTCTTTCAACTTGAAAGTTTTTCTCCACCCAATCACTGACAAGCATGCAAGATACAGAGTTGTTAATCTGGCTTACTTTATATACTCTCCTTCTGGGCTGACATTACTGCCATTACATAGAAAATCCATCCCTGCACAAAACACAGCAATAGTAAGGAAGTGATGTGGAAAACTGTCTTCTGTTAAGAACAGTTTTTCCAAATTAAGCACGATGTTCAGCAGTCCTTTCTATCCTCAGACATGCACAATCTTATTTTCATGTAGCTAAATACACTTATGTTGAGTGTCCCAATTACTCTTTACTAACCATTTTAAATTTGTCCATTAATCTGAGAAGACAACTGGCTTTGTGAGTATCCACATGGGCAAACTTACTTTGTATTCAGAGTAGGAACTGGGACTCAGAACTGGGGCTGAGATTCATGTTCTGCTAACACCTTCAAAAACATGGTATTAATCTACTGCTAAGAAGGTGAACATTGAGAATATCTTGCATGACACTCACTTTATCTTCAGCAATACTGAATTAAAAGTTTAAATTAATTAAGCTTCCCTATGTAAGGCTTCAAATTAGTCAGGAAATAGAACACTTACCGCTAACTGTTCACTGATTGAGTTTGACTTGGCCCGAACAGCTGGCTCCCTGAAAAGCCAAACAGATGTGTCAATATTAGAGATTAATCAAGATGCAATTTAGGATTTAGTATTCTGCATTTATAAACAAGGTCAAATACAGCTCCCCCTGCAAAACTGTTTTCTTACATTTCTTTAGCTTACTTTTGGAAGATACTTTGCAACATTACCTGTAGATTTCAGAATGTTAATATAAGATGTACAGCTGTGGAATATCTGATTACAGAAAAACGATTTTGTCAGTTCCAGTAAGGGGCATGTGCTTGTACAAACAATTGCATCCGAGTCAAATAACAAACTACTTATTTGTGTCAAGAAAACAGGCAGTTAAACTTGAAAACTATTGCCTAAAAAGGACAACTGGCCCATTTAGTTAAAGAAACAAGTGTCAGTGTAAAATTTGCAATTAAACAAGTTAACCATGACCCAAAACCAACTTATAACTAACTATACTGCCACCTGAGATGAGAAAGCTGCTGTAACAGTACCCACACAGCTTAATAGTGCTAGATCTCAGTTATACTGTAGATCAATAACATCTTCCATGCGTGCCCATTTCAATTTCTTTAAGTCTGGAAGTCAGCATTTGAGCAGAAATGCTCCTGCAATACTCCTCACACAATACTCATCAGCGATGATTCCTCTGCCACACTGATGGCACTAAGTTTGCACACAGAAGACCCATGTTTGCCAAGCGATGTGTTAGCACAGCTTTGTCTCTGATGTTTAAGAGCATTACCATCTTTTAACGCAGCTAGTTGTTTTTAACCATGCTCCTGCTTACCCAGGCTTCGGAGGTATCGTAGATGGAGGCAATAAAGCAGTGTCTGCAGAGAAGCCATCTGAATTGGGTACTGGAGAAGGTGCAGGAGAATCCCTTGAACTGACACTCTGTCCATCTGAACCAGAGCCTTCCTTTACCAGCTTCACCTTAAGAAGCACATAAATAAGACTTATTCTGGGCTCCTCAAAAGGGTCTTCAGCAACTTACTGACTTCTGATGACTACTCCTTTGTCAAGTTTATTCACTTGAAGTAAGAACATAAAACTGAGTTGGAACTGGCAGAGCTGAGTCTTTATCATTTGTCATTCCTCACAATTCAGAAATTTTTGAAAAAAATTGACCCACAAATAAGACAATGAAGAGATCCCAGAACAGTTAGAACAGCCATGTCTTAGTAAATAGCCTAGAGGGATTTGTGTTGATTTTTTTAAAAAAATTTAATTAAAAAAAAAAAAAAAGATATGCATCTTCCTGAGGTATTTGGTTTATAACATTTTCTGAAATGAGATCTGTAGATCTCATGCCAATAGCAGGTTTTTACCTTGCAGACAGACGTCGCCACCCAACAACCACAAAGTAGATGTAAAATAAATACTTGAGAGGAGACACTCACCCGCCTAACCTCCACCTCAAAAACTAAAGTAGAGTCTGGAGGGACACGGCCAGACACCCCCTGAGTCCCATAGGCCCAGGCTGGAGGAATAATGAGATACCGTCGTCCTCCTTTCTTCATCCCCACCATTCCTTCTTCCCAGCCCTTCGGTATTCAGAGACACAAGAAAATAGAAAGCAAACAGCTTGATTAGTGACATTACAGTTTCTTTTAATTACACTGATTAAGACTACTCCTCCAGTTATAGGAGATTTCAGAACACATACGAAGAGCTGCATGTAAAATCTTGTTTTAGTGTGCAGCATTAAAACTGTATCTTGTATTGGGTCGTAAAGGCCTATTACAAATTACAACATTAACTGAAGCATGAAGATGCAGATTCTGACATGTTTCTAATGAAATCAAGCAGATACAGCAATCTCTAACGCAGAGGCTGTAGGCTTCTAGGTCTCCATACAGTTCCAGAATCCTGGTTCAAGTTCTACATGGCATAACTTAAGCAGCTATCACAGATCACACTATCTTGGAGAAAAGAACTACACACTGCATGCAGAAATTCTGCAGTTGCATGTAGCTGGCAGGGCACAGTGGCTATTTCTCTCAAAATTCAGGGAAAGAACAGGATTCTGAGCTGTTGAGAGATCAGTTCCTAATTGCTATGGTTAGAATTCGAAAGCACCCACAAAAAACAGTTACTGGCAAGGAGATTTAGAAGTCAGAGTAATGCAAATTATTAAATAGATGCCAGCTTTTAACAGAGCGACTACTGCAGCCATTAATAACAAGATGCATAGTAAAAAAAAAAAAAAAACACAAACTAGAAAAATAGGACACCTCTAAAGAACAACTTATAACAAGTCAAATATGAATTATTCAGGCAATGGAAGTGACCTAAACAAAACCATCTCCGATTCACAACTTGATTTTACTGAAAAACATAAGGGAGTACATGGGCTGAAAAGTATTTACATGGTCAGTATACTCACGCTTTGACTTACAGTGGGAAAAAAACACTCTAGGCAGCAGTGGTATCTTTTGTGAAACCATTCTACTATTTGTCAGTTGTCTTCACCTTTCCATGCCCTTCTTCCAGACAGGAGTTATTTGATCTTCTTAGTTATATGGTCTGAATTTTTGGGTAGGTCTGTGTGGAACCAGGAGTTGGACTTGATGATCCTTATGGGTCCCTTCCAACTCGGGATATTCTAGGATTCTATTCTATGATTCTGCTTCTGAGGCACAAGTGGGGAGATTGTAAAGTTTTTCTCAAACTTAATTTCCCTCTTTGGTCTCAGGGAACCCTGTTTCTAAGTAATTAAGTTACCTCTAGAAAACAAAACAAACACACCCCACACCAAAACCCGCTCTTGAAAATGGGAAGAAGCTTCCTATTTTCAAAACAGGACAACTTCCCAGCATTGCCACTGAGAAGGAGACCTGGCTATCCTGTGCCAATTAAGATAACACTTTTTGAGTGAGTCACCATTAGCGTTTCCTACCAAATGAAACATGGAACAGAAAGAGCATATAAGAATCCTGATCAAGATCTTCAGTAATTCAAAGATTTGAGACAATTTTACTATAATGAAATTCCAGAAGTTCTACCTTGATGACCTTTCCAGATCCCAGCTTAAGGCGCAACAACTTGTCCTTGTTAATGTTTGAGTCAAATACCTAGAGAGTTGAAGAACAAGCAAAAATCACATGGATTTCCCAACTCTTGAAAGATTCTGAATACTACTTCACACACTTCATAAACTCCTATGATTTCTCATGTATTGTTTCCCTTCCTGCTGCCTTCCAAAATTAACTCAAAACAGAAAGAGCATGGCTAGAGTTTCTAGTCTATTGCACAGCACAATTTCTTGAAATGAATGACAGCTGGAGACTGACTTTAAAACTGCTTCCAGCTTGATGGTCAATACAGGATTGGTCCAACTAAAACACTACACAAACAGAACTGTCTAGACATTTTGTACATTGAACTCAGACATGGGTAGCTGAACAACTCCTAGAGGAGATTAGAAGCAAGCTCTGCCATGTGTATCACTGGGTTTATGGAGATAAACACGCCAATCTCTGAAAAGCAGGCCAAGAAAAAAGAAATAAAAAATACCCCAAAGATTAAAAACAGAAAACCTTTTTTTAACTGCTAAAAGATACAACTGCAGGTGGATGCAAAGGAAAAACCCTTTGCTACAAATCATAGTAGCAGTTAAACCAGAAGTGTTTTAAAAAAGGTAATGCTTTGGAATATTGAAGTATATCTTTTGCCTTTCTTTACAAAGAAACAGGATAGGACACAGTTGTAGAGGTCACAAAAACAATCTATTTATCATTTGCCTATGTGCTTTGTGACATACAGTCCTCTTATCTGTTCATCAAGCTGTTTCCAAAGGAGCATAAGTAGCTTCACTGGCTCTTTGTTTAGTATTAATGTGAGAGTACCTATGAAAGTTAAATCATTTCAATCATCTAAACAGTAATGGAATCCCTTATTATTCTACAGGTAATACACTTGACCTCAGAAAGGTACCATAAGTGACTAAAAAACCTTTAAAGCACCAATGCTATGACAGAGGCGGCAGGTTCCTTCCAGAGACAATCACACTCACACATTAGTAGGCGGCAGAAGCATCTTTACCTGTCCAAGCCCATTGTTCTGGAACAGCCAACCTGTATAGGCAATCTCCAGAGAGTCCCCTCCTTCAACTCCCTGACCTTCTCCAAGAAGGAGATCCTGGTAGAGGACTGAATCGAGCACTGGGGAGCTGTTGCACTTAGCAATGCATACCTGCAAAAGGAAGGCTTATCAGCATCTCTGGCCATTAAAAGACAGGCAGTCTCCACTATGACTCATTACAAATCTGATGCATTTCTTACCATACTGATCAAGCCCAGATTATAGCTGCATTCAAGAGGTGTTTCATGCTCCCTTGTGCTGAATTTAGCTGAGCTATGTAAGAAGGAAATACCCTCTGCTCTACAGAACTCTATAGAACTGTTGGTTTTAAAGCAAACTTGATCAGAAAACCTACCAGAAACAACTGGCTCCCTGTCTCTAGGAGGCCTGTAGCTAATGAACAATCCTCGGCCAGGCTCTTCCCAAACCTGCCTCAGTCACCATTATGCAGATACTCAAAGCTGAACTTCAATGGAAAAGTAAAACCTTTTCACCTTTCAGCAATAACATGCTCTTAGATGTACATCTTCATTTGCCTGTAGTTCAAACAGCAGGCAGCAAGTCATACCTTGCACACAGTAAGCAGTTACCTGTTTACCGAAATCCACCGCTGCCTTTTCTGACTCAAACATGATTGACCAGTTTTGTCTCTGATCATCATAGAAAGTACTGTAGTTGTTGGGTTGAACCTGTGGGAAAGGAAATCAGTCCTATGTTATACATGAAAGATGTATTCAATTAAAATAAAACACTAAAAAAACTTGCATCCAACAGAAGCTTAAAATAAAAGCTAATGAGATTAAGTAGAAGTAAAAGAAGAATCCTGCCACATTACCACCCAAGTTCAGAATGCACAGAACTAGTTATAGAACTAAAGAGCAAGCTAGAATCCTGCTCAGAAATTTGGACTGAAATTCTATTTCACAGCAGAATTTCTACCTATCAACCAGGAAATTCTGTATTGCCTAATGAGAAGCTATGAGTGGCAAATCAAAACACCATTTTTCTGTAAAACCAGTAGAAAACAGAACTTCCCGAGAAGTTACATTTTAAGGCTTACAGTGTTCTTTCTAAGTTGCTCATCAGGAAGATGCTGAGTATCAGGTTTCAGAGAGGAAGCACTTCCTCGCCATTATTTCCATCTGCTTGCTCAGCTGTATTCTCTCAGGCACTTAACTCTAAGTTATTAGCAAGAGGAATTTTGTTCTGTTGTGGAGCTGCGTAACTCAACACATTTCAGTGATCTAGAGGTACTAATACAGCTCCTAGAGCATTTGTACTTCCCTTTGGAAATCCACCAATTTCATAGGGCTCTGCAAGAGGAAGACGTAAGTCTCTTGTGCAACACATATTAGGAGAGCAGTACTCCCTGTCATTGTGACACCTCTTGCTATGTCAGTCAGGTGTTTGATCTCAAAGGCTATAATCTAAGACTTAAGAAAACATCTCACACCAAACAGAAGTTGATTCTGACCACCACAAAGCACTGAGTGCTTTTCTAATCCAGGGTCTTACCGTGAGTACGAAGCCTGGATGGATCCTTGCAGATGCGATCTGTTGCTGCTGACTGATGTAGAGGAGAATCCTGTACTGGATTCCATAAAGAATTGTGCAGGAAAAAAAAAGCAGACAAACTCAGTGTTTTCAATTCTAGTGTGCTTTGCCACATTCTGCGCCTAGCCCTACAGTATTGCCAAGTACAGCTTGTAGCATCATTCTTCACAGCAAAAGTACTTAACACTGTACTTAACATAATGTTGTAACACCTATTAAAGGTGCTCAAAAACATGCAAGCTTTATTCCTGCAGATAAACAAAGTGGTTCAAAAATAATTCTTGTGCATTAAGCACGATGCTTCAACTAACTCCACATTTCCCCCCCTGTTGCTGTGTAAAAAGATGGTAAACTAACCCTTCAGTAAAAAAAAAATGCATGATGTACCGGAATAACACGATGTTCAAGACAGTAATAGCAAGTTGATGTTTTCCAAGTGCTCGGGAATGCAGGGGTAACACTGCATTGACATGCTTGGCTCTACTTCCCTTTCTGCACATGTAGCAAGGATTCTTCACTCAACAGCACCGCTGCCAGAGACCTGGCAGTAACCAGCGACCTGCTCACAGCTGCGCAGGCTGCAGCAGCACAAAGGCTGCCCTGAAGGGCTACCTTGCCCTCCTGCTGTCTGCATCTTTCCTAACTCCCCCAGGAACACCACACCCGAAAGCTGCTCAGGTCAGCATCTCAGCAAGTAGTGTACCAAAATACTTCTTTTCATCTTGCCAAAGCAGAAGGAACTTCGTGAGACAATGGGGATAGGAAACGCACTATAAATCTATAAATAACAACGTCAAGGATGGAACGGAATATCCAGTGTATCCTTTAAATACATCCCTTTCCTGGACACTCCAGTGTCATGCTCTTAGAGGAATACTTGTGAAGGAAGGGACTGGGCAGGAGAGATTTTTGCTACCAAGATAACAGGACTTCACCAAATCATCTGTACTTTCCAACGGTCTTGCTTCATATCCATTTCCATGTGCACAGATTTATAATCCGCTTGTCAAAAGAGGTTCCAAGAAAATACCAAAAATCACTACCACAAACACACGCAGTGCCCAAGTCACTGCAAAATGTTTTGGACTTAAGTGGGAAGAATTGCAAAAAAGAAAGACGTCACCAAGGTAAATGACTGAGCCATAAATAATCCCAGGAGAGAAGGCAGGCATAAGCTGCAGTGGAACTAGAGACCTCCAACATCAAAAGCGAAGACATTCCAGTGGGCTCAGAGAAACATTGCCTCATACCAGGGTACTCTTGGCATGAAAAATATTACAGTGAAGCTTTTCTCACCTCTTTAGTGGCATGGCTCCCCACTACAGCTGCTCCATACTTGCCTTGCTTCAAGTACTGCCCATTTGTACTGGAAGACAAGCGAGATATTCAGCTGCAGAACTGTCCCTGCCTCAGGTCTCTCTCTACTGTTGCCAAGCTTTTCCTCTTTAGAGTTCAAGTCCCTTTCCCCACATTCAAACATTAGGCAACCTTTCTTAGCTTAAAGAAACTACAGCTTTCTCGCTTGCCCACGGACTACAGGAACACACACTGTGTAGTTTGAGTTGAAAATTGCTCTTTGCGTGGATCCAGGACATGTAAGCCTTTCCACAACAGCATTCTCAAACAGACAGAAGTTTACTGCTGTCATTCTGTGCTCATGCCTCAGTTTTCCACAAATGATGAGACACAAGCATCTGACAGAGCTGGCCAGAAACAGTGCAGCTGTCAGGCCAGCACCCCAGGCTGCAGCTCTCTGTAAGGCAGAGACAGAGCACTTGTTGTTTATTTAACTACATAATCCTGAACTGCAGCACAATAGCTGAACTTTTCTGAGCAGAAACTTTCATTGACTTGTGTGCCTGCAAGATGTAAACGCTACCTCCATGAGATGCCTCTTCCTGCTCATCCAAAGTTATCTTCCCTTATGATTAGGTCCCAGGCCCCCAGAGACACAGGCTCTAAGAGGCACTGCAGAAAGCCAGTGCTGCACTTACTATCGATAAGCATGAACCGCAGTGGCCACGAAGACTGACGGCGTTCCTGAAGCTGCTGGGGCCACGGGTGCCTTCTGGGCCGCTTGACCTGCTGAAGAGCGAGAAGGAACCTTTCTTGGGGACACAGAACCGCCACATTTACTGGCCACTGACAACACCATTAAACGTTCCTTCCCCCAAGGGAACATAACTCCAGAAGAGAATTTAAAACAAAGAATGGTTTTCCAAAGTCACTGAAGGACACCAGTAACCCCGTGTACAGAGAGCACTAAAGGAAGATAGCATCACTAAACAACAGCTCGGTGAGCTGTTTGCACTGCTGTTCCTCACAAGGACTCATTCAACCAGCACGGCCCCCGCCACACAGCTCCCTCCCCTTCCCCCCACCGGGATCGAGCCCGGTTACTCACCAGCTGCTGTCTGCCCCTTCTTGGGCTGCTTGGGTGCTGTGTACTGGAAGAATTCATTCCCCTGGCTTGAGACTGTCTGGTCCAGCCCAAAGAGAGAGGCCAGCCTGGCACTAGAAATAACAACCGAACTCAATTCACCTTACGGACCCATGCTTTATAGGTAAGGACCACCACTAGAAGCTACACCAAACGCGAAGGGCTTGCTTTCCTTTAGGCATAAGGAAGGCGACGCCCGTCAAGCAGCTCTACGGCAACCCCTCCGCTTGGGAAAAAAGCGGAACTTTTGGATGGAGCGGCTGGGCTAAGCAGCACCACGGCCTTTCGAATCCTCAAAGTTAGCGTAACGGACAAATAAGGACCGAAACAACACTAAAAGAAAATTATTTACTTCAAAACAACGAATAGGACTGCCTTTATATTCAGCAGTTCACTGTAACAGCACCGTGCACACTGCCGCCGCTCCCCGGGCCCTTCCGGGAGCCGCCGCCCGCCCCCAGCCCCCCGCTCCCGGCGGTCCCGAGCCGCCTCAGGGACCCCGGCCACCCCCCGCCACCCACCCGCCGCCGGGCGCCAGGAAATCGGCGTCGTCCTCCTCGGCCGCACCGAACATGGCGATGGCGGCGGCGGCGGCCCCGGCTGCGGCCTCGCCGGTGTCGTAAAGGCGCCTGGCGGCAGCGCGGCACTTTACGGCCGGCGCTGAGGCGGGGGCGGGGCGCTCCGGTAGCGCGGGCAGGGGGAGAGGGAGGGGGCGGAGCTTAGCGGACGCGTCCGGGCAGGGGGCGGGGCGAGGCGAGGCAGCCGCGTCCTCGTGGCGGTCGCGCGGTGAGTGACGGGGGCCGCGCGCACCCCCCCCAACCCCCCAGCTCCCCTCAGCTCCCCTCAGGGAGGCGGGAGGGGGGGGGGGGGGGCGGTGCCCCCGGCCGTGGGGGGTTCGGTCGGGGTCCGGGGGGTCCCGGTGGGGGCGGTACGGGAGCGGTACGGGTGGGTGGAGGTGGCCGGTGGGGCTCTTGGTGCCCCCGCGGCGGGTGCCGGGTCTCGGAGCCGCCCGGCCCCGCTGGAGCCGCCCGAACCGGGCCCTGCAGCGGGCACCGAGCCCAGGCGGTGCTCACAGGCCGGGCACGGCGGCCCCGGGGGCCCCGCGGCTGCCGGAGCCGCTCGGGGGGCGCCGGGGGTTGAGGGGAGGAGGTCGCCGGGTCCCCCAACGCCAGAAACCCCAAAGCTGTCCCAAAGCAGATCCCAGCGGGGTGGGAGTGCGGGGCCGGGGGGCGGCGGGCACTTCAAGGAAGACCCGCGGGAGCACGGAATGGCCTTCTCCTTGCAGAACCTGGTGGTGGTTTTACAGTGAGACCTGCAAAGGGACAAACTCCACGCTGCTATTTAAAAAACACACGCGTGATGGATACCTCATAAATAGTTGAGTGTTAATTGCTGATAGAAGCGGATCACTCCTGTCGGGACATGGCCAGTGGATGGGCTCCCCGTGTTTCTGAAGTGCAAGGAGGATTTGGTGCTTTGCCTCCTTTGTTTCTGTCAGGTTTGCAGTCAGGATGTATTTTTTAAACAGTGAAGAGCTGTATGGATAAGGCCTAGTGATGCACTAGCATTTAATTTTCAAGTGGCGTAAGAACACCGGTGTTAGAAGTCCTGTTGAAAATACTTACGTGTATCCAACATTTTTGTCTTCCTTTTTTTTTTTTTTTTAGTACAGGGTTTAATTTAGATATCAGGAAGACTTAGGAAGGTGAAACATAACAGTTCTGGTACGATCCAGGGTTGCTCTCCGACGAACAACCCCTGAGCTGAGAATCCAGCGTGCTTTCCCAACCTGGGATTCGGCAGAGTCTTAATTTCAGTGAAGCGGGGGAAAGTCTCTGGTAGAAATGCATACTGCAGCACTAAGGCAAGCCTCATTTCCAAGCCTATCCTTAACCACTTGTCATTTTTTTTTAATTTAAGCTTTGTTCATCGCCCTCTTCAGCAAATGAGCTTGCAGCGGGTTTGTGGCTGCACACGAGTTCACAATCGTAGACCAAATTTTCCTGTCCATGTTCAAATACCAAGCTTCAGAATGCTTACTAGTGTGGTATTTTGTGCAAGGGTGGATTAAACTCTCTTCCCAAGTATTTATTAGTTTCTTTTAATCTGTTTGATCTTCACTTGCCTCTGCTTGAGCCTGAAGTAAGTAAAGCTTCTGCAGTTTTTATTATGAGTAACAGTATGGGCTAAGTTAAGATTTAATTGCTCCAATTCTTATTCCTTCTGATGTAACGTTTCCTGAGACTTTCTGCAAGGTTTGGATTATGTGTTACTTTTCCTCAGCCTTCCTTAAAACGTGGGGCACTGAAAATTATGTGTAAATATTAGCGTTTAAATGCGTGTTGGCTTCAGAGCAGCGTGAATACCTTGGTGAAGCCAGCTGTGGCTGCTGTGCTGCATGGTACAAAATTAAAGTGAAGCTTTCTGTTACGTAGATTGAAATCTGCACTATGCATTTTGTACTTCATTCCCTGCTTCCCCCCCAAAAAAAAAAAGAAAAAGGATAGAAAAGAATAGTATTCCCAGAGGGGCTGTACACTCCCACACAACTTGGTCTTACGAACTGCTAAATTTTATACAGCTGTTTTCTACTGAGATTTTGCCAGTTGTTGGATGTTACAGAGAATCATTTTTATTTCCTATTGGATTTCTAATCTAGGGCAGCTTTTGAGATAGGTGGATAATTACAATAATTTCTCCAGGCTATGGTAAAGATGAAGAATTGAGTAAGCTTTTCAGGTCACTTCTACATGTGTGCTTTTTTGTTTTAAAGGTGTGGTCCCTGACAGTTAGAAGGTTCCGCTCCCCTCCCCTCCCCTCCCTTCCCTTCCCAAAAAAAGGTTTGGGAGGATTCTTCTCTCATTCCCACTTCTACAGAGCAACTTCCAAGTTTTGGATGAGACACCCTATCCCTGGATGAGAGTTTCACGCTCGAGAAGGGAAGGCACTGACGATACTAATCTTTAACAGCCTTCTCGTACAAATAAATGAGAAGACCTGCCGTATTCGCACAGTAGGTCTTTACTCAGTGCCCTAAGGAGCTTCCTTTCAGCGATCTTGTTTTACAGTCAGACGTTAGGTCAGAGGGAAGACTTTTTTTTTATTTATTTGAAGTAAAACATAGTATTTTCTCCTTTCCTTTTTGGCTTCTGTATTTGCTGTAACGACTCCTCTGCCCAGCAGGAAAATTTCATGTCTCTGAGACCTGCCTTCTCCACACTTGACTGAAGGTCACCCTGAAAGTTAGCAGTAATCTGCCTCAGAATTTTGTGAATTTAGCTGAAGCAGACTGCCAGCGTGAACTTCTCCAGGAATCTGCCAGGAAATTGCTGGGAGTCTTGGCACTTTTTCTTAGGGAAGGATGAAAAAGACTCAGTCTAGTTAATGTTTTTTTGTTGTTTGTTTGTTTTTTCAAGAAAATTGAATCTTAGTTAATAGAGTACTATTGCCTGTTGTTTCGATCCTAGTTTCTGGAAATATTCCCAGTCAAGTCCCAGGGGACTCGAGACCAATGACTTTTTCATTAACCTTTTCTTCAGCTGAAAGCCGGAATCTGCTAATGCAGAGAATAATGGAACTAGTTATTGCAGACAAATTAAACTCTTGTTTTGTTGCACTACAAATTCTCCTTCTAAAACCTTTCATTTTTTGGTCCTGGAACTTAACTTTTCTGGTCTAGAAGCCAACCTGGATGGGGGAGGCTGTGATAAAATATCTTCTTATGTCTTTCCTTCTCTGTTGCCCCAGTCGTGGCTGCCATCTTCTCAGCAAGGATTTCACGAGATGTCTTTTCCTCCCTCTCTCTCACCAGTTCATATCTGCAGGAGTCCTTTCCATCTGAGCAACTGATTGCTAGCTGGAACAATTGCTGATATGAAAAAATATTTAAAATTTAAATCTAATTTTTTTTTGCTCTTTCACTGTGCACATATAGAATTACCAAATCCCACAGTCATTGTTTTACCACAGGTGTGGAAGCCATTTATTATCCGATTAAAAAAGGTCTACGTGCATACAATCCGTTCGCTCTAATGTTGGTGTAAATCAATGTAGCAGACCGTGGTATTTCTGGGTGACAGACCAAAATGTTGCAAGTGAGAGAGCTTCTTCTGTTCTGAGTGGATGCTTAGCACATCCCGATACCAGGCCTGAGAAGCTGGGAGAATGCCGGGAAGAGGATACAGCTGTTGTACAGCGAACAGTGAGAGCACCAAGTTCTCTCCTGTGACTTCAGGGAGCTGCTTCACTTCACAAAGCCGTCTTTTCCCATGCATGCTCAGTAGGGATCAAAGATTCAAATCTCATTCCTGTGCTCAAGGAGCATGAGCTTGGAAAATGAGCTTTTTGATATGTTGAGCTGATCTTTTGGCTAACTTGCCAAAGAGAAAGCTTGACAGTCTTAGCTTTTTTCTTTTTTGAAGACTTAATGTGTCTCCTCTTGGCGGAAGGTGTGCGAACACGTAGACTTACAGGCTTTTCTTTGTTATAGGTAATTTAATTAGACTTGGATTTGTAGGATTAGGTACTTTCAGACCACCTCCAAGATGCAGTGCACTTCCTTATCTTACAAGCTGATGCTTGGTAGTCTGCTGGCTAGCCTGCTGCTTTGTGCTTGAAGCTGTTCGAAAAGCAGAACCTCATGGCGAATGGCTTCAGGCTGCTGGAGGAGATGCTTGTCCCTGTGACCCGGCCTGCTTCTTGTCTGATTTCCTTCAGACACTGAACACACTCTCTGTGGGGTAGCTGAGCAGCCCTTTGTGGTCTTGGTGTCTTGAGTGCCTGGCCTCAGTGCACGGTGCAGCCCGACAGTTCCTCGCAGCTCCCAGCTGGGTTTCTCCATGTTGTGTCTGGACAGAGTCAGTGCTGAGAGCCAGGCATCTGATTAATCAGTTACTACCTCAGTTAACTTTTCCTGCTCTGAAAGGCTTTGTGCTATAGAGATTTGACAACGTATTGTCACAGCTTGCCTGCGTTTTCCAGCTTGCATCCTTTACTTGGGAAAGAAAAACACTAACAAATGGAGCAGGCTCAAAGGCAACGCTCCCCGCAGGCAGGCGATCCCAGCTCATTCTCCTTCAGTCCTCAGGACGTGACAGCAGCGGCTGCTGTCAGTGCAGTGCTCCGTGGGAGGGCAGCAAGATACCCGGCGTGTTTCCGATATGGTAAGTCAACCTTTGGACATCAAAGTGATAAGGGAAGTAGCAGCTCAAGCTCCCAAGGAACACGCCCAGCCATGGAATATTATGGAAGCGAAATGCAACTCAGAGCATTGGTCTGGTTCTCTTGGTTGCCTCTTTTATGGCTCCCACGTTTATCTGAGCTCCTGGTCTAATGGGCTTGATGAGACTGAGTCATGATTTCCAGGTTCTCTGCCAGGAGAGCTTTATACAAATCAGGTTACCATTAGCTTTGGTGGCCATCGTGAACTCGGGATAAGACATTATCTCACAAGGAAGTACTGAACCTTAATGTTTAGGGTGATGTCAGGCGAGACTGAAGGAGGCCAGAAAAATAAGCTATAGAAACTGTCAAATTGAAGCCTACACAATTAAAAGGAAAGAGTTCCTCGTGTTCCTGCTGTGTGTTTGGTTGTACTAGTAAAGCCATTTCTGTGCAGCATTCTTCTTCATACAGAGCATAAACATGGAGTAGTGTCCTTAGTTATAAAATACCCTGCTCGGCACATAATAAAGACTGATACTCTTTCTTAGTGGAGAAGCAAAACGGACAGAATACAAAATAGCTTAAAAACACCTTTTGGCAGCCATACGACTTTCCTTAGTTTGCTGAATTAAGTAAAACTTTCCAGTGCATCACGATTGTAGGATCATGTGCACTGCTTGCCAGCTGATTCCTTTTCATGCAGCTCTTGAAACCACTGTGCATACAATACAGGCATTTGTGTTGCAGAGCCCAGTAGAGCTTCTTGAGCTTTTTCTTCTTTGTCACGTTTATTCTTTCATCGCCATTACTGATGCCAGTTACTACTAATCAGAGAGGTCAGAGAGGCAGTATTTGACTAGGACATGTCATTGGAGACTTTCTGCACATTTTATCGTATATCTGCCTCATTGTCATCTTTTGCCACCCGTCTAAACCCCTAAAAACTGACCTATACTTCTGAAAACTTCACATTTCTTCTTTGTGGAATAGCTACTAAATGAACCTAAGCTTGTTCTGTTCCAATATCCAAAAGCATGCAAAGCACTAATTTCTCTGACAAATTAAAATCTGAAACATGTTTTGTGCAGTGTGTTGGAAAATCATCTCTACAACACATTTAGTCAGTCTTAGAAGGGCAGAGTTCTAAAATCTCGGTGCATTTTTGCCAAGGTCTTGTGAGGAAAACTCAGGAGTTACTTGAGCTATCGTGGAGCTTTCTGTGAGCATCCCGGCCCTTCATCTGGTCCTGACGTGATTGACTTCTGCCTTCTGTGGGCTGCATAGGCCGAGCAGTAAATATTTATCTTGGGTCATATGAAATCTTTGGCTGTAACAATAGGGATTGTCAATATTTTGTGAGAGATGGTTTCACCCAGAGTAGAATGTAGCCCAGATCCCTCCTGCTTCAGCCTTTATCCCTGGTTTTGCCTACCTAGGACAAGCTGAATTCCCCGCTGACCAGATTGTAAGTAATAGGTCTGGCTTGAAATTGGCCATGGGTCAGGCAATAAACAGGTTTAAAGCAGAGTAAAAGTGATCATAGTTAAATCCGAGCAGTAGTTAATGATTAGCCTTTTTATAGATAATGATATGCATTCTGCTTGTCAGCATTATCTGAAAGTTTGGAAACTTTGATCCGTCTCAGGATTGTAGCCCATTTGGAGAAGGCTGCTCTCCTGGAGGCAGTTGATGGAAAATCTGTCTCTCGAGTAGTAAGTACTCAGATTCTGTCTTTTTAAAGCTCTGAATCATTTCTACTTTGGATTAGCAGCTCTGTGGCAGCCCAAGGATTTGAGAGCTAGATGAAAAAGGCGGTGTTAAGGCTTATTCCCAGGGTGGTTTATTGTCACTCAGAGCTAGGATCAAAAATCTGTTGATCGCTCTTACTTCTAGCTTTCTACACCCTTGAGGTAATCATGTCAGAAGAGTGTCATGAGACCAAGACTACCAGACTCTTCCAAAGGCAAGTCCCTTCACAGAGCATGGGTTTGACGGCCCTTTCCTGTTTCTTGATATCTCAGGAGATCTCCCTGGTTGAGGTGTCAAAGGGTGAAGGTGGGGTTGTATTTTTGCATCTCCTGAAGTGAAAATGTAGAGGTGCTCTGTTCTGTGGACTAGGGCTATGAATCTGTTCTCCTCTTACAAGGATTGGCGTGGCTGTTTGTGTGTCAAATGTTCCATCTTCTGGCTTTTACCTGAGATGAGAGAGCAAGAGTAGGAAAGTGCCTCTGGAGATGTATATTTTGCTCTTAACCATCTGCCGAGCCAGAGATCAACATCCTGGGCTTAATTAAAAGCATAGTAGCATGGATTTTGCTGATGGTGATGTATATTCCACCTTGCATTTTACTGAAAACCAGCTTCAGGCTTCTCAAAACAAACCAGTGTTTTGGACAATTGAAGCCCCAAATAATTTGTTCCTCGGCTCTGGTAGAGCGAGCTTTTGTTTGGAGGCAGAGTCAAAGATGGTGACACAGTGAAATAAGCAGGCATGGGTTGCACTTCTGTAAGCAGGGAAAACTTCTGTAAGCAGGGAAAATATTTTTCTAGAAGTCTGTTTTGCAAACTATTAGTTGTTTAGTGAAAAGCCTGCGTTTAGAAGGTGACCCTGACATGCCAGACCAGGACTTGGAAACCCAGGAGTGTTCTCGGGTGAGCTGACATCAACCATGTGTGGCTGTTGCGGCAAGGTCTGGCACAGGCTGCAGCACGACAGCTCCAGGGGAGGCTGAGCGGCCGCCTCAAAATGCTGCGTCTGCACACGGACACGCACCTGAGGAGCAACTGTAGGCAAACAGTCCTTGAAGTACGAGAAGAAAGGGAGGAGAAATTAGAGCGAAATGTGCTCCTGGGATTTTTATTCAAGGAAGCTTTCACATGTGGTAGAAGGCAATGCTCAGTGGAGGTGTTGCCCTGCGATGAGTGTGTGGCTGTACTGGAGATGGAAAAACGAGTGTGAATTGCTCACATGGGTATATCTCCTATCATATGTGTGGAGTGGATTCCCAAAACTGGATTAACGAGCACTTCTGGAGGGTGCTTTTCTTCTTGTCCAGATTCTCAAAACAGCCCGAAAGCCAATTTAGGACTTGTATGGCTGCTGGCTCTTTCTGGGCTAAGACTGGCTGTGATGGTGAAAAATATCCAAAGGGGAAAGCCAAGCCTATCTTCCGTGGGCGCAGGTTTGTGTCTATGGCTAAGTTGTTGTCAGCTGATCCGTTCACTTAAAAGTGTCTTTATTCCCTCTGCAGTGCCTTAGACATGGCCTGAGTTGACTGGAGGGAAGATTTTTCTGCCGAAGGATTCCCAGGATGAAATGTTTAAGGACA
The DNA here is from genome assembly GCF_011077185.1 of Oxyura jamaicensis. Taxonomy (NCBI): domain Eukaryota; kingdom Metazoa; phylum Chordata; class Aves; order Anseriformes; family Anatidae; genus Oxyura; species Oxyura jamaicensis. The sequence goes on along the minus strand of NC_048909.1, from coordinate 1,510,929 downwards.
GGAGCTTTTCAGTTAGACTACTGATCTGGATCCATGTCCATCAGTCGGAGAGCCTTTGCTCTCCAGAGCATGCAGCAGCTCCTCACCATCTCTGTGAGAACTGCAAAGTCCTTGGCACGTACAGGGCATTGAACTACACACGTAGCTGCAGTGCCTAGGTGGTGATGAGGTGCTGACCAGGCAAGCTGCTCTAGCTGAGCAGGGAGGGTAGATGAGATGATCTCAGGAGGTCTTCTAGACCTCAGCAGTTCTGTGACGAAAAATTTCAACCACAAGCACTCCCAATGTGTCATCAGGAACAGTAAGGTCAAGTAGAGGAAGATCCGCGAATCTTCTCAATTGTGTTGATGGACTTTTGGCTTCCTTTTATGATGCTATTCATTTTATTACCTTGTGCATTAGTTCTGTCTGCATGAGACAAAGGTATTTATGATCTCGCTAGATAACATCTGTAATCTTTCACCTGTATTAAAGGGCAGCTAATGCACTTTTAGGGCACGTTGAGTCACACGGCATTTTTGCAACTGCAGAAAATTTTGCTTGCTTACTTGAGAATGTGCTTGCTGGCTCCTAGTTTCATTGTGTGTCTCCTGAGATTATTTTACAATTGTACAGGGTTTAAGACTAGAAGGCACCATTTTAGCTGGGTCTGGTCAGAGCTGCTAATGGTGTTTATACTGGTGTGTGTATTCCCACTTCAGCAAACCATGGAGCAATGCTTCAGATATCAGCTTGCAAGCAGTATCTTGTCCGGTGTTCATTAGGGATTGATTGCATCCGCGTGTGGCCACTGAATGGTCACAAACAATGATAAAATTCCTTACCCTCTGGGCAGGGACACCCTTTTAGTGTGAGGCAAGCTCTCTCGTTTTCATACATACCGGTGCTGCAGGTGGCATGAACCTGCAGGAATCTGATTGCTAAATTAGTGAACACAATGGAGAAAGTTGTACACAGAAGGTTTTTTTATTATTTATTTTTTCATATGTGAGTTTTGCCATCATTAAATTTAAAAAGTCTCTTGTAAATAGAAGAATCCATGCTAGAAGCTGTCCTTGATTAGGACATATAAAACAGGAAGAGGGGTTGAATGTCAACTTCTTCAGAGCTGGGTTTTCTAAGGAAGCAGAAGTTATCTAATATCTCTGTCAGAATAAGGTTTCAAATACAGATTGTATTTTTTTAGATTAAAAAGTGTTGGAAGTGTATCGCGAGGCTCGGGCCCCGCTTCAGTCCCTCAGCACGGGGCGAAGCAGCAGGATGTGTCCGGCTCTCAAGCCGCGCAGATCACATCTCACTGCTCACCATTCCCATGCTCGGTTGTGTAACATCTCTGCAGAAACCGCTGCCGAGGATAAGGAAGTGTCTATTTATTCAAGGAGTTGTGTAACGTTGGGAAGTGTGGGTCATGTGGCACCTCTCTTCTTTCTTCCTCCCCGCTGCCGTCTTGTTGCCCTCCGCTGGCAGAAGCAGGGCTGGGCCGCTTGGCTGACAGCAAGCACCGAGAAGTTTCTAGCAGAAGGGTCCTACATCCCAGGGAGAATGAGCTCAGCTATGCTGGCATCCCACCGAGGCCTGTTAAACCACTGGGATTTAACCTCTCTGCCTTATCTCTGCTTAAATACAGCTCGGTCCCTGGGGCGGGGGGAGGCCTCCAGGTTTCTGTTCCCTGGGTGCTGGGCGTTGTGTGAGATGGGGACGTGTTCCTGCGCTGCTGGTTCATACCCTTGATGATCTGAGGAGAGATGGAGCTGTGATAAAGTGCCCTGCCAGATTGCAGTCTGGGGATAATTGCTTCAGAAGTCTTCGGCATGCACAGGGAGTGCTGAAGAGGTTCTTTCGCAGATGCCTCCTGGGAACGGCCTTTGATGGAAACTTGTTGGTACTGGCTCTGCGTTGGTGCTGGCTGTAAGGAGCCCTGGTGGAGGAGCCCTCGTGGTGGAGGAGCCCTTTAGCCTGGCAGCTTTATGAAGGAATGGGAGCGTAGCATCCTGTCGGTTTTTGGCACTTGTCATCCCGTGGCACACCCAGATGAGCGAGACAGCCCTGGTAAGGCGGTTGCCCTGCTCCGGGAGCTGTGGGGCTGGCGCTGACTCCCCAGGCCCTGTGTCTGTGAGGTGCCTCGGTCTCAGGCACGTCTCTGCTCTTGGGGGCATGTTCCTGCTGTTCTCCTGGGCACCTCTCTGCTCTTGGGGACCAGAAAAGGAGGATGACTGCCCCGTGCAGCTTGGCAAAAAGGAGAGGAATAAACAATGCGGAGCAAATGCAGAACATGAAAGGTCGGTGATGGAAGAAATAGAGAAATGGAAACGGGCGTGGGTCAGTGCTACATACAGAAGGGAAGAAGCTGCTCGGGAGGGGTGTGAGAGCTCTGCTGGCACCCAACGGCACCTGCACCTCGCTTTGGGCTGGCCGGAGGTGCTGCGGCTCTGCTGGGGCTGGAGCGGTACTGTGAGGGAAGGGGAAGGCTCGGCGCCCTCACAGGTGAGCAGGCAGCCTTTGAACTACTGAAGAGATTCTGGCTGCCTTTAAATCTGACCACCTTTGTCACCGAGTCGCCGCCCGCTGGTGCAGCATCTCCCCTTTTCTGAATGCCGACTGAGATTGTTGTTGGCGTGTGGTAGCAGTGAAAAAACAAGGCGCTGCTGACAGCTCTGTTCCTGGCCTCAGCTTCTGGTCAGTGGGTGAGCGGCTCCGGGCCAAGGCGGCCGGGCTTTGTTTCCTGAGCTGCACTTCTGGTTCACTCAGCTTATAACAGTCCCGCTGGCTGGGGTTGCCAAAGAAGGCCAAGGCTGGGATGTGCTCAGACCCTTTAAACTGTCCCACCAGGGACTCCATGTTAATTTGGGATCACTCAGGTTTAAAGTACTCGTGCTTTATCAGGAAGGCAGAAGGTTATTGCTGGTTTACTGGAATACTTCAGTTTATACTGTTTCTATCATCTTTTTCTCCAAAACTTGTCACTGCCTCCTGCCTGGCTGTCCTTTGTCTGGGTAAGAGCCGTGCATGTGTGTGTGCCCAGCTCGCCAACCACCGGCAGCACCGTGATGGTTTCAGCATCTGTCCATCACCCAAAAATAGCTCCCTCGAGCCAGCCTTTTGTGGCAGATGTGTGCTCAGCGGTGTCTGCAAAACCAGCACCTGTAGACAAGGCAAGTACTGTGCCGTGTTTTGCAGGCCTGCATCTTGTGGTGTTTGCAGGAGCTGCCAAGGGCAGTTCCAGCGGCTCACCCGGTGTCATGCCCTTCCTTGGGTTTTGCATTTCTCAGTGCCAGGCCAATGCTCTATTTTCAGCTGCATGACTGTGGTCCAGGCAGGAGTACCCACTGCTGTCTCCCGAGTGCCAAAGCCTGTCGCACACCTTCAGAAATGTTTTCACGTGTAGCACGGCGCAGGGGACCACAGGGAGCTGCGGTGCTGAAGAGGCGGTGATCTTCCCTGGGGTCCCACAAAGAGCGGGGCGGCGGGGAGCAGGTGGAGGTGGTGACGCCCAGGTTGGGGCCAGCAGTTGGAGGCATGGAGAGTTCTCTAAGACTGCAGTTCTGCGTTCAACAGAAACCTCAATGCAGGTCAGTCCGTGCGAGAGCATGTCCCGGATTCTCCTGTAGGTGCGGGGAGTTCCTGCTGATCCCTGTGCTGATGCGCCCCCCTGCATTGCTGACCCAGATTTCTGAGAAGAAGGCACAAAGCAAGGAGTGACGGCATTAGTGCTAAACGTGGCTGTGGTCTTAGTGGAAGGAAGCTTACCTGCTCTGCTGATGGGGCTGAGAGGTGGCCAGCGCCAGCAGAACTTCAGCCTGGTGGGGTTTGGGGCCCGCTGTGAGGCACCAGAGGACCACTGCTGGTCCTGATGCGAGGTGTGCGTGAACGGGGCTGTAACCGGCAGACTTGGGTAGCAGAAGTGAGGTTGCAGCCAGGAGAAGGTTGGCAAGGACTCCTCAGTTCTGCCGTGCTGCCTGTGCTTGTCCACCATTTATTGCTTTTCTATCTCTTGCACTTTTGGTGTGCCTGAGAAGAGTCCCTCTGTTGCGCAGGCTGCCTAACTCAACGTTATTTTCTCTGTCTGTACAGATCCCTGGCTAGCATTTCTTAGCCTTTCCTGCACTGTTGTGGGTTTTACAGTCAGTGTTTTTGCTGTGCAGGATTGTTTCTGCTGCCTTCCACTTCACTGGGCCCATTAGTAGTGACATGGGCGGACTGATACTCTGCTTTGTTCAGGGTTCGGTGCGTTGTGCTGTACAGAACAGCTTGTCCTCAGATCATTTTTTTGTTCTGTTCAAAGATTTAGAGATTTCCTGGGGAGTCTGCATAAGCTGAGAGCTTAGGACTGACCTTCCCCTTGCAGGGAGGCAGATCAAGCAGGGTCTCTAACAGAAGGTGATCAGACAAGTTTGCTATGAAAATAAACTCCCTCAGAGGGACGTGGCTGGGGCCATGTTAAGAGGAAGAGCTCTGGCCCCTCCTTCGGTAACAGGGATCATGCTGGGGGAAGGCAGTCCGTTTTTACCTTAGCTGTATGTGTGGGTCTTGCTTTGGTTCAGTACAGGCGACCAACGCTGATACTTCATCAGCTTCGGCTAATCGTAATTTTAATTAAAAGTTGACTGATGTATATAGCTGCTCTGAGCTGCCAACTGATTTGCAACTCCAGGAAGCCCGCGTGAGCCAGGATCCCAGCGGGAGTCCGTGCTCCAGTCCTGGACCGCTCGTTTTTGTGATGTGCAGGACAGTAACGTGACGGCTTCATCGGGAGGGTGCAGCCTCTGTCTCTTGGGGAAAGAGCAGCCCTAAAAGGAGAGGGACAGATAGGTATTGGTACAAGTGTGGAATGTGGGGAAGAAACTTATGAGTTGGAAAGAAAAAACAAACGGTGGCAGCCAGGAGCCCTGAAGGATAGGGCTTTGTAGCTCAGATGAAGTGTGAGAAAATAAAGACAGCAAAATGACTGTGCTTTTGGCATGGCTCTTCGGGGGCTTTGCTAAGCCCCCCCTCTGAGTTCCCCCAGGCACTGAGGAAGGGGCTTGTACTTGCAGAGCGTAATCATTGCCCCCAGCCGTGGGTGGCACAAGGCTTTGCTTCGCTCTCCGTGCACATCCTGCCTAAGTCAGTGAGTTTGTCGGGGTGGTCTGAGAAAGCTTCCATCTCAGCCGGGGCAAGCCACCTGTCTCAGGCACGGTTCGTGAACAGTGGAGTGATTTTGGGGTGCTGGGTGCTGTGCTGTCCCCTCCAGCATCCATGGCTGTGCTGTAGTGCTTCCAGCTGGGGTCCTTGGTGGAGGTGATGGCAGAACATCAGTTCTCCCACGTGGCTTTCTCCCCTTGCTGCAATCTAACAGCCCCCTAGGGTATTTGTAAAAGCCCATTCTTCCACTTGTGCTTGGTAGCTGCTGCAGAACTGCTCTCCACGCGCTGCTGGTCTGCTTCATCTCCCTGCTCACGCCCTTGCTGACGGCTTCCAGCCTCTGCGTGTCGTGCTGCCCAGGCACCGTCTCCTCCTGAGGCTGCACGCGGCATGCTGCTGGTGGAGCTCTTCTCCTGCCCATCCCATCCTGCACTCCACCCTCTGGTATCTCGAGCTGGACATCCTCCACAGTGCCTGTCTTCTTCCTTCTAAGCCTAATGAAACCCATCTGCACCACCAGCTCAGCCACGGGCCTGGTGCTTACAGGTGGAAGGTGCGCTCTGTCACACAGCGTGTGTCTGTCTGCTCGACTCTGCTGATCTGGCTTGATTCAATCTGCAAGCTTCTGTGCTGGACAGAACCTGGGAAATCCAAGCTAAGGCAGCCTGGCAAGCTAACCTTCACGTGGGAGCTCCCCTCTTGAAGCTAGTTCCCTTCTCTTCCTTGCTCCTTGTCTGGACCCCTTCTCACGTGTCAGGCTTTCAGGAAGCCCTGAACTACTGGTGAAGGCTCCTGGGTGGGACTCTGAGGTAGTGACACAGCTCCAGGCCAAGCCACGCATTTTTGCTGTGACCTTGTGAACATCGTTTACATTCTTAATGTCCAAGTAAGAGCTCATTCTGCTGGAGTTGTGCAAGGGGAAAGAGGCGTGCAGTTCGGAGGCATGGGGGTCAAACGCAGCTTGGGGGGGTGGCTCAGTCCCTCCTTGGGCATCCGAGTTCAGCATGGGGTTGCTGAAACTGCGACTAGGAGAGCTCTGAGGGGAGTTTTGGCTTTGGAGAGCAGCGGTGTGTATTTGGAAAGCACATTGCAGTAAATTGCTGAAGAACAGTCTGTTTGTTCCCGCTACCTTTAAAGTGTGCCTATACAGCGTGGCACAGGAGGGCTCTGGCTGGCCTTGCTGGGTGCTCTTGTAGTAGGAACAGGTGGAATTTGGCTGTCCCTTGAGCTGTCCCTTTGTCCCTTTAAGCAGCTCTGAAGCTAAGCCTGGGATCCTGGAGGAAGAGCAGTAAGTCCTTTGGGAAGGAAGCAGTTAAAGTTGTCAAGTTTGCCAAGAAACCGACGGGTCCTATGCTGCCTAGCTCAGACTACTTGGTGGTGACCGCGGCTGGAACGCGTGCAGACGCTCGGCTTCCCATCCCACCTCCATTTACAGCATGTGGGAGGGAAAAAAAAAAAAAAAAAAAAATTGGGTTTGAGGCCACGAGCTCAGAGCCAGTGTAACTCTGACAGTCTGCCAGCCAGACTGCCGTGAGTAGAGCACTGAAATTTGGGTTGCCTTTTCCGTGACTCATGTCTTTCGTATGTAGCGTTTCTTTGTGTCATGCAGGACTGGGCTGTACGTGATGTGCAAGCAAGAGATCTTTGCCTTTTCAACTTGCTGTTTTTAACCTTTTTCCCTTGCCTTTCTCTCGGGTGCTTTCATTTTAATTGTCAGTAAATCTTACCAGATGTTTTTCACTTCTTGTTCAGGAGGAGAGAAGGACCCCCTGACCCTGTTCTCGCTATCAGAAACGCTGTTGGAGACAGGTAAGAACCACGCAGCTGGGCTCGGGCAGAAACTCGGGGGTGCTGTGCAGGAGCTAGCCCTGGTCGGCAGGGCTGGCATGCTGCGCGGGGCCACAGCAGCCAGCGCCGTCTCTGTTGACCAAATAAGAAAACTGAAGAGATGTATTTTAAGGCTTTTGGGCAAAGTCAGGGGAATTGGTTTTATTTCTTGCTTTTTCTGGCATGGGAAGGATGGGGCACTGTTTTGAAGGGAAGAGTTTGCTGCTGGAAGGGGTGTTCATGTAGGGCTCCGACATTAATCCTGTTAGACTTCTGCTTTGGAAAGTGGCTTCATTCCTTCTGAATGTGACTGAGGAAGCTCTGGTCATGCTCCGTGTTTCAGACTGAGCTGACTTGTGCAGCGCTTTCTGGGAGCTTGGCAGACCCTTCCCGTAGCCTGTCCTGTTCGTGTATCCTGTATGTTGCTGTGTGTCCTCTGTATTAAAAGGTGTGTCTCCCCCGGGTGTCTGGAAGGCTGTTGCTGCAGAAAACTGCGATTCCCTATGAATTGACAGGATTCTGGATTAACTGTTTCCAGAGCAGAGCCACAAGAGATTGAGAAACTATTGTAGAGGTTAGAACGGCAGTTGGCTTGTGGCTGAGATCTGCTTGAGAAGCCTGCTTCGTGTTTGGCTTCTCACCAGGCTCAGCTCCTTTTCCCACTCTTTCTGTTGTGCACTGGCACAGACGCCCCGTCTTCCTTCCCTTCTGCGTGCCCTGGAGCCGCTGCCATAGCTTCCCTCTGCGTGAGCTGAGGCGGCGCCGGTGAAATGTTGGCAGAGGGAGAAAGTAAATCCCCGTGCTGAACCTGAGCTAACGGTTTGTTGTTGCCAGGTCCTGTTCCTGCCTGTGCGTTTCTGTGATTCCCCGGCACCAGCCTGGTTTGCTGAGCTGCCACAGCGGCACTGCAGTGGCGGGTACAAACCTCTGTGTGGACAGGGCCTGCCTGTGTGCTGAGCTCCGTCCTGCTCTGAGGTGACAGCTTAAAGCACGAGAGGTGCTGCACGTAGCTCCGGGTCTTGCAGTTTTCCGTAAGAATTTAAGGGGTCATGAAATGGAGGCTGTGGCTTCTCTGACCTGGGATGACAGCACCTCGAGGGAAAGAATCAAGCCCCAGAAAGAACTTCCTCATTCCTCTGCCCTGTTCCACCCTATTTGTTTTCTTATGTGGTAGATTACTGCAGAGGGAAAAAAAATCCTTGTATGTGCGCATCCCTGGTAACAGCAGCGTGGAGGCAGGTACACCGAGAGGTCTTCAGGTGTGCAAACACCGAGGAGTGCCGGAGCCTGGTGCAGCCGCTCTCTGTTCCTGGTCCCCTGCCCAGAGCGTGCTCAGGAACGTGCCCCAGCGCCTCTCTTTCCCTCTGTGCAAACATGTGGAGCAGGCACCGGTTGGGAGATCAAGTCACCCATTCAGACAAAAATACCTGCTGCTGAAACGCCGGGTTTGTTCAAGGCTAAGCCTATTTAGAGAGTTCGCTGTAACAGAAACCAGGGCGTGTTTGTTTTTTCCTAGGTATGGCTCCAAGCTTGTTAAAAATGGTGATCTTCTTTTCGCGACAGGCACAGCTCGTGTCAGTCAGTTTGGTTCTTGGAGTCTGCAAAAGCAAACCAGAGATTTGCAGCTTGATATATTACCATGAATCTATTGCTCCCGCTGTCTGGATACCATTTTTTACCCTGAGACAAGGGTAAACAGACCTGCTAAGATGTAGAACTCAGAGACTTACTGTTCGGGTTGTTCCACTGGAAGTGATTTACTTTCAAACAGTGTTGCGTCCACACATTGGTTATCTTCAGTAACAGAAAGATGGCTGAAGGGTCGGTCTTGGCTATTTTCTCTTGAGTAACTTAATCCCCCTTGCTTTTCAGGATCTCACAGAACATCTTGCAGTGTTCTGCGGTGGGGGGCAGGCTCGGTGTCGGGGGACTGGGGGCAAGGAGCCACGCAGGTGAGCAGCCAGCATGCTCCGTGCGTCGTGCGACAGCTGCCCAGCCACATGCAGCTGCTGTACATACTGGCCTTGTTGTCTGCAAGGGTAATACACAGCAAATACCTAGAGCAGACATATGCTATTTCACCCTTTGTGAAGACCGGTGGCAGTAAATCAGTGAAAAATGGGACCCAAGCCAACCACGAAGGGAGTTCCGACCTGGTAAAAAGCCGGGGCTTCTGTGGAGCGCGTTGGGACCTGCAGAGTCTGGTGGCAGCGTAATGCTCTGAAGCGACTGAGCGGTGAGATGAGGCTGCAGTTGCTGGTGAGAATGCCAGAGTGAAGGCTGTGGATCAGTCAGCTAAAAGGAGGAGACGAGATTTTGGCCAGGGGAGAGGGGCGGTTCTTACATTACTTCATTCCTCTTGCGGCACGCTTATCTTTGATCCCATGGTATAAACCACCTTGGCTGCTCTTCCTTCTCTGCTGCAAAAGATATTTTGAAGCTTGTGTGTCCTGGCAGAGGCTTCCTTTCCAAGTGTTTGTATGTTGGGACTTCAGTTCTAGCTCTTGAACACTTACTCTCAGAAACAGTGAGCTTTAAAGCTATGCTTTGTGAAAATCACGCTGTTTGCTCTGCAGGCTTCCTTCAGTAATGCCTGTCTGTGTCAGGTGAGCTGCTTCGTGCATTAGTCTCTGGCTCTTCCTTTTTTTTTTTCCTTGAACATTTTTTGGAGCTCTTTTTCTGGTCTCAGTATTTAAGCACAGGTTGGAGTGGGAGGTAAGTGGAATAGCTACGAAATACCAGAACTCTGGGCAGGGAATACATTCTGCTTTTAGCCGGTGCCGGTAGCTTATACTATGAGTTATTTTCAAGCAAGTTATTGTGAAGGAGTCTGATGCAGTGAGAGGTGTGCTCCAACCTTTATCTGCACGGAGAAGCAGAGAACACCTGAGCTGTGTGTTGGTGGTGTGCCTGATACCAGCTGACTGCAGTGCATACGGGTGCTCACGTTCATTAATTGCAGTGTTTGCCAGGAGTGTTCCTTCTTTCTCTTGCTTTCCTCCCCAGCACTGCTAACTCATCTCCCACAAATCTTTAACTTCTCTCATTGCCCTTCTGCTTTAACTCCAAAGCCTTCTGAGACCACCTCCTGTCACTGATGTCCACAAGGACACGCTGACCGTCATGTCCCGGGCCACCAGTGGTCCCTGCACAGCCCTGCCGTAAGGTCACTGTCACAAACCGAAGCGGCTCCACCACCGGCTGGTTGCCGTTTGGGTGTTAGCTTGCTACTTCTGCTTTCAGCTGGGAGAGCTTTTCTAGAGTTTCACTTCTGATTTCCAATCTAAATATATTCACACCTATCTGTTCAAACACCAAATGTATTTCAGTTTTTTAAACTAAAATAGTTAAGTTTTTTAGAGCTTTTTAGTAGTTTAGTTTTTTAGAGTTTTAAGCTCTTTTCTCTGTTATAAACGCTGATGATGATTTATCTAGCAGGAAGTCCTTCTCTCTCTCTTTTTTTTTTTTTTAATAATTTAATCAGATAAAGTGTCTGTACTTTGATTTGATTTCTCTATTTTTTACTTGTGGACTGGACCAGGAGGGTACAGAGCACTCCAGACAGGATCTAGTACAGCAGCATCAGTGCTTATCTTCAGTGGTATCTCACCTGGACTATGCTGGGGTTGTCTTTGCCTGGATCATCACTGATGAATCCTGTTGTTTTGGGATGGACTGGTATTCCCAGCCTGTTTTCTCTCCTGGTGCTCTTTCCACCTGGTGAACTTTCAGTGCACACCAAGAACTGTTTCTGGTTCCATCCCAGGTTGTGCTGGGTGCAGAGTGCAGAAGCCATGGGCACATCTAACCACGAGGTGCGTTTTTAACGTAGCATGTCCAGCCATACCTGATTTGCAGTAACCTGATTAGGGATTTAGACTGGCAGCCTTCTCAATGTTTTTCTCATCGTGTGTAATGTGATTAGAGGGGAGATGTGACAAAGTAAAGCTCATGGAAATGAAATTGGATTGCCTGTGGCTATTGAAGACCTTTGCCTGGCGATAGGTCTTGTAGCACCTAACGTTGTTTCTTGGTCAAACATGTTCCCAATAAAATGCATAACTGTCAATTAAGAGAAATAGTGTAATCTGATCTTTTAGTATATGCAGTTTTAAAAGGGGCATGAGAGATTTTTGCCTCTTGCATGACTGCAATTGAGAAGGGACTTTTTCCTCTTACAGATAAGAAATGTTCCTTGATGCTGAGCACTTGTCCCCATGTGCTACCTCAATCACATTATGCTGCCCTTCTGGCAAGAATGTTTAGGATGGTGCAGCAACACAGTGATGTAAAGCTGAGAGGGACACACCTCCTTTAAAGGTTCCTGCTTGCTTTGCTCTGTGTTCTTTGCGGTCAGTGCAGGACCATGAGGATGCTCCAGACGTTTATCCAGAGACAGTTAATCTCAGGCGATACCTTGGTGGCTTAGAGTATTTTCTCTTGCAGCAGCAGTAGAGAAGCCATCCTCTGTTTAGAGGAGCGCTTCATATAATTTTTCCTCTTTGTTTCATTTTTCCACATGCCCTTTTGATCATCTCTGTAGCAAGGATGTCGCACGATTCCCACATGAACAGCTCCACGTTGCCAACCATGCATCCTGACCATCATCACACTACAGCAGCCTCGGGACATGATCATGGATCTGGGATGATGATGATGGTAAGTAGCACAGTCAGCATGAAGTGGAGTGTTTTTCCTTGTCTGTGGTTCAGAGTTACTTGTCATCGTGAAGACTGTGGTCTTCAGAACGGGAAGTTCAGCTTAGCTTTAGAAGGCATAACAGTCCAGCTAAACCCAGGCCCTACTGTGCTCTCCTATGGTGAGAGCAGTAGGAGGTGATAAGCAACATGAAATGTATTCCAGAGCTGGGGATCCTATGGCAAAGTGGTCTTTCTTGCAAAAACCTTTCTAGCAGCCAACCTGGCGGCAGCTCTGGCAAGCTAAAGGCAGAAATTAAAAGTGAGCATTTTCCTGCAAGAAAAAGAGGTGGATGCGGTTTGCCTGGGTTGTTAGCTAAAACCCTAACTGGCACTGAGAGGAATGCACGCTACTGCAGTGGGTTGTGCTGACCTGCAGGCAAGCAAACTCTGTGCCCTTTTTCTCCTGACCTTTAGGCACGCGTTTGGGGAGCAAACTGCTACCAGGGCTCTTTGCCACCCTGGCAGTAAGGGTGGGCTGGTCCTGAGTCCTGCTGCTCCAGCTGGCTTTGATTTAAGAAAGTTCAGGCTTGTGCACGCTGGCATCACTGAAGCTTTGTAGTTTCCATGATGACCGTAGGATCTGTGTCATTGTGCGTAGCCTTCTTCTAGGGTCTTTATCAGCTCTTCCTCCCTTGTCTAAATACTTTTGGAGTGAGTTTGAGATTATTAAAATAAAGCTTAGGCTTTTAAGGGAGGGGAGAGTGTATTTCAATCTAAAATGGGGATGCCCTCAGAAATGCATTTTGTAAGCCTTCAGTTAAAGTTTGCCTGGCAGCCATACGCCCCAAATAGCAGCACTGCTGCTACTTCTATTGCACACAGTAACACAGCAGGAGAGGAGAGGAATAGAGAACCCTTCCCTTTGGTGAACATGGCCCTGTACAGAGACCAGGAGTGCTGGTGGAGCTTACAGTCCTGCATCATCGCTGACGGCATCTCTGGAAAAGGGTCTCAAGAGCTCCTCATGAAGCTCTTCATATAATATCACAGCTAAGTAGTGACATTCTCCAGTCTGTTACTTTCTGTGTAATTACCATTTCAAGTGTCAGTTGCTTACCTTAACGGATCATTACAGGACCATTACTGAGCTGGGATCCCTGGTGTCTTCCCTTCCCACAGCATACACTAAGGTCAGAAGCCCTTGTTTTCACCCAGGGGGAGCTCTGGTCCCGCTCTCTGTATAGTACCAGTTACTGTACAGGTACTGAGGCCTCTCCTCCCATGGCGTATTAGGGCGTTCTGTAGGGAGACGATAGTCTGCTGGCACAGTGCGGGATGGGGCCAGAGGATTCAGCTATACAAGCCCTTCCCCGTGTGAGCTCATACAAGGTCGGGGAGGAGAAGTAAGTGCCCTGTACCCCAACCCATGAGCAGTCATGGGGAGACAAGGGTGAGCTCCATAGAGACATCCCCAGTCCCTGACTGATACTGATACTTGATGCTGAGGAGAAAACGAGCCCCAAAAGCAAAGAGAAGGCACTTTTCCTCTGCAGGGACCTTGAAGGAAAATGCCTTTTGACTAGGGACACTGCCTAAAAGAGTAGAGTTGGAAACTGAAGCATCTTCAGCCACGGCTAGCTTCTGTCTGTTAAACTAAAGAGGTTTTTTTGTCTATCTTGTGACCGACTGAAATGATCTAAATTCTTGGTATAATACAACAGCCTTTGATAAATCATTTGTGAGCTCCATCTCAGCATGGACTGCTCAGGCTCATTTCGATGTTCTTTATGTCTTGGACAGGCAATGACTTTCCACTTCAGCTATGAGAATGTGCCATTGCTGTTTTCTGGACTTACAATCAATACTCCTGGAGGTTAGTAATGCTGTCTCGTCCATTCCAAATAAAAAGTTTGCAGTTGATGAATATTGCTGGTATTACCTTTTATTATGCCCAAAATATCCAGACACGCCACAGCGAAGCTGTTTGAAATGGCATCTGTGGGGTGAAAGAAAGAGGAGGATGTTCATGTAGTTTCAGAGTTTTACTAGTCTTACTAGATAAAGTGACAGATGGTTTCATTTCATGTATGAAATCCCCATTGGTGTGTGAGTTAAATTGACATTTACCATCCGTATGTGCGTGCACAAGCGCCCTGCTGTAGGCCATGCAGTGTGACGTTGTTAAATCACACGATGTCTCTTCTGACTTGTTTTAAAGCAAACATCTGGTGTTTCACAGATAGAATAACATTTCCTCTTTTGTCAGAAATGGCTGGTGCTTTTGTGGCTGTCTTCTTCCTAGCCATGTTTTATGAAGGCCTTAAGATTGCCCGAGAATGTCTGCTTCGTAAATCCCAAGTCAGCATTCGCTACAACTCCATGCCAGTGCCAGGTCCCAATGGCACTATCCTGATGGAGACGCACAAAACTGTTGGGTAAGAATCTCGCTTCATTACAAGACAAATCTCTTCAGCACCTGGGAAAGGCAAAAACTGGGACAGAATAAACTTTGTGCAGTTAGTATCACTCTTTGTAAAGTATGGTTATTGCAGATTTGGGCACTGCTTGACACTTGAATCACTTGGCCAGCCTTCAGGATGGAGGACAAAAGAGGGAAAGCAGCAAGGAGGCAGATGACCTTTTATTTTTGTTATTTCTTTCCAAAGCAGTAAAGAACACATCTGGGGAGTTCCCAGAAACAGAATTTGGGTGTTATCGCCAGCCACCCTGACACAAAATCCTTAGAATCATCCTGTTGACAGCTAGTCAAAACCTCTTCTCAGAGGAAAAAAAGGAAAGAAAAAAAAAAGGCCGTTCTGCTTATTAATGGGGTGCAAATAAACTTTAGTTTTATTTCTCATCTAAAACTTCTGTCTTCCCAGCAAGTACCGTATTTCATTCACTGCCAGTCAGCTCTGTGGGGAAAAACAGTTCTAAATGACAAATGCATGCAAAAGTTTATGTCCAGCCTGCTTTATCTCCTCTGCCATTTCATGCCCACCTTGGCATCTCGTCAGCCTGAGCTATGTTTTCTTGTAAGGAATGTGCATTTTCCCATCTGTGTCTCACAGATGCTGACTGTTCTTTGGGCTTTGTGTTGTCAGGCAGCAGATGCTGAGCTTCCCTCACCTCCTGCAGACAGTGCTGCACATCATTCAAGTCGTGGTCAGTTACTTCCTTATGCTGATCTTCATGACGTACAACGGATACCTCTGCATAGCTGTGGCAGCAGGGGCAGGGATGGGCTATTTCTTCTTCAGCTGGAAAAAGGCAGTTGTTGTGGATATCACTGAGCACTGCCATTAACGCTGGACGCTGCCCAGAAGCCCCTCCATCCCACTGCTCTCTTAAAATGCAGCCATCATGAAGACTGGATCATTCCTAAGCTGAAAGAAAAGACACAAAGAAAATCAACTGGAGTTCACCACAAGTTCCTAGCTGGGGTGCAGGGATGTGAGGAGCTGGAATATGCTGCTCCCCCATGCTGCAGGCTGGCAGCTGGGTTGACTCTTGAGGGTCCCGTGGTAGCCATTGGCTAGGATTTGCTTTAGTCTTAGATTATGCCATGATTGAAATTAGTTGGCTGACAGAAATGTAGAGGTTATTCTTTTCTTTTTTTTTTTTTTTTTTAAATTAAATTGTAAATGCACATCTCTGAAGGTTTTATGAACAGTAGGTAAAGATCAGAGCTTCCAATGGAGCCTACATGTGTGAATGGCTATTTTAATTATTTTTTTTAATATGTACATAATGCCAGGGGAGGAGATCTTCCTGGCATTGTGGCTTTTGGGGCCAATGGCACCTTCTAATGCAGAGTTCCATAGGACAGCCTCTGAGGAAGACTTGGTGCTGCACATCAGACACACTCAGGTCCTGGCAAGAGAGTACCTTGACCGCAGTGCTTCAGGGGGTCTAGGTGAGTCTGTCCTCCAAGCCCATCAGAGTGTTGCTAGTCTTCTGACACATCCAGCGGTTTTACTCAGCTTCAAGTGATAATATTTCAGTTTGGCTGCTTTCACTTCCCAATCATGGAAATGTACGGAGTAGATGCAGAAGAAGAATTGTGTATTCACGGGGCAAAAAGATTTTAAATAGACCAACGAACCCATACTGATTGTTGGATGGCTCTAGAGCTAGACTTCTGCCTTACTAAAACTAATTCTGTAAATGAAGCAAGAGCTAAATGATTTCTTGACACTAAAGGCTAATATGTCTGAAAGGTTGTTCCTTGAGTGAAATGGAAAAAGAAAACCTTGTTTCTGTAAAAGAGAGATTTAGGGAAGTGAAGAAAGAAAAGATAGGATTACAGCAGTTAATTCTCAGGTGAAATTTGGAGCAGTTTGGGTTGATTTAAAAAATATTCCTAATGCAAATGACTCCTCTTTGTCTTAATCATGCTGTGACTTTGTTAGCTTGGAAGTGCAGGAGTTGAGAGTGCCAGCGGTGGATACATGTAGCAGTGAAGAACTTCCCATTTGGTGCTATGAGCTTTACACATTTCATGGGCAAAACAGGAGAGCTTCCTGGGTGGGTGATGTGCAGAAAACACTTTGGGTTTTCCAAGGAGCAGTTTTGGTTTAGCACTTTTATGACACTGCTCCTTGTGGCAGGGAATGTTGTGCAGTTAGGATATGGTGCAGAGCTGGAGCTGATCTGCCCAGGATGCTCTCTTCGTGCCTGTAGCTGGCTGAAAGGGAAGATGGTGAGATTTCCAGAAGGCCACTGAAAAAGACAGCACTTTCAGGCTGATGACTAGGATGTGCCACGTGAACAGGGAGTGCTTTCGAGATGAAAGTGTCAGGGCACGCTCAGGAGCAGTTTGTTGGTTTTTTTCCCCTCCAAAGATGCTACTAGTCGTGCTGTTAAGAGTAGCTACGTAAGGAAAGCTGATCTGTGTGAAGAGGTTTCTCTGGCCTGTATGCCTTACGGAGCACAGCCCATTCCTGTGTGTGTGGATTCCTCACTGTGCTGATGCTACCACCAGCAGAGCTCACCCTCTGAATGGCAGCAGGAAGCCTGTTACTGCTGCTACCTGGCGTCCTGCCGGATCTTGAATTGCACCACCTAAAGTCAACCTTCCTGTGGATGACGCCAGGTATTTATTTGGTCATCTTGTTTTCTTTGGGCAGTGCAAATACAGAGCAGAAGGAGATGAATTAAAAGCAAGCTCAGGCTTCTAAATAGCTTCTTTCAGTAACAAATTTGCTTCTGGGTGAAAGAAGTAAAGCTATTTTCATGGAAAAATTGTGGCAGTCTCCTGATGAGAGACAGGCTAAGCTCTTCCCCAGTCAGGTCTTTGGAGGGAGTTGTGTCTGTAGCAGGCTGCAGAAGTCGCAGGTAGGCTGATGCCCTCTCTCTGCATCAGTCATGAAGTAAAGACCTTCTGTGCCCTTTGGAGAGTCATGTTTCTCTGTGGGAGGGGAAGACAGACCCTTCCAATCCCTATGGGAGAGCTGCGAGGACATCTTAGTGCTCGTCAGAGAAACATGAAGCAGTTACGTGCTGGAGTTGGCTGTTTGTGTTTTGAAAGCTTTACGCTGCAGAGGCCTCACCCCTGAAGGGTTTCAGAGCCGATGTTCCCAACACCTCCGTTTGGTCTCGTGAACAAGCTGGAGCTGTTGCCGTTACAGGGATGTGTGATTATAGGGTACAGTGGCTTTGTGTGTTGACACTAGGTAACTCATACACCTCTTGCTATGTCTTTCTCTAAAATAAAGCCCCTGCTTGGCCTCATCTTGCTGTCACTGAAGCTTTTTAGCCACCTTTCACATTCAAGTGACCAGATGTGAATTCTCTGATTGAAACGATCAGATAGGTGACTTTAGGATCATGCAATTGCTGTGGCTTTTACGATACAAATTCAGTTCTGCATCACTGTACATGTAACCTCCCTTGAATTGTTTCTCCCTGGTGGATGAACACCTCTGTTTTTGAAGTCATCCCTGCCCACCCCGTACAGGAGAGTGCGCACAGCTTTCTCCAGCGCGCAGAGGGAAGTGACACTGGCTTAGCAGGAAACTGGGCTGAAATCTCCGAAGCCTAGCAGGTGCCCCAGCTGCCTTCCAGCAGCCTCACAGCGTGAACATCAGGGGCTCTGGGGAGAGGTGCACAAGGGAAGGCCTGAAGAGGAGGGGGCTCAGGAGAGAAGATGGCACTCTTGGGCAATGTGCTGTCTGCGGTGGGGACTGTTGCCCGTAGCTCTGCCCTCTTGGCACCCAGTGCAGAGCTGTGCCCTCTGTGCTGCTGAGCTTGCTGATGCAGGGAGGCACAACTGGGAGAGGGACATCTAATCCCAGCTCTGGCCATGCTTTCTTTGGTTAAATGTTGACAATCCAGACAAGCCACCTACCTCCCCGTGTCCCAGCCTCCCTCTGGTCCTCCAGCTGCCACCAGCTGCCGTGCTCCTGGCCCAGGCTGCTGTTTGCCTTCCTGGAAAGAGCAAAACCCGGCCTCCCGGTGCTGACTTGCGCTGACTGCTTTTGCTGCAGTCCCAGCCTTTATGCTGGCTGTATTTAAGTTGTCCTGATGTTAACACTAAACTCGCATCGAGCAGTGCTTGGAGGGAGGTGAGGACTCTAATGATTATTAGACTTGAGTAAATTAAATTCATATGTCAACACATGTAGCATGCTTAGAATGTGATGTCCTGTGTCTGTCTTTGATCGCACCCTGATGTTCAGTCTCCACACGCTGTGCCTCTGCATTATCATCTTGGAAGAAGTGCACAAAGTATCCAGGCTGCGTTCATCAGCTGGCTTCTGTTGTTTTTCTTGGAGTGCCTTTTCAGTTGGTCTGGAGCCAGTCCCAACAGATCCAACAGGATGTATAGTTTTGTTTACAGTGGACTGTCACTTTTGATTTTACTCTTGCTTTTTTGTGAAGGTAACTTGTCTAATGTTCTATTAAGAGTCTCCTGTATATAATTAACCAATAAAATAGATTGCATTTTACTGTGGTGGATGTGTGCTTTAGAAACAATCTTCAAGGCAGAGACTGCAGCTGAGGTGAAGGCCAGCAGATTTTACTGAAACATTCAGAGAGCAGCTCCAAGAGTGTCTGCTTTTACCAGCGAAAGACCCAGCAGCCAGAAACCTGTGACCTGGACTACCCCAGCCCCTTTTCTCTGGCACAACCCTTCTGTGTTGGCTGTGACAGTGCGGGTGAGCAGCAGGGGACAAGTGCCCATCCTACTGTGCCTGGGGAGCAGAGTAAGGAGCAGCATCCTCTGAGCCTGCCCCTGCCATATCAGTAGGCCCCAAAGCTGCTAGAATGGCAATGTGAGAAGCTCCTGGTGTGAGTAATCCAGTTGTTTCAGTCCAGTTAAACTTAGCAGAGTGTGGGGAAAGCTGAGCTAGAAAGGTGGAATTGATACCCCTTATATCTGCTTTCTGGTGCAGAGGGAGTCAAATGATGCGAACTTTAGGGAGCTGTAAAAACGAGCCTGCTTGGTGCATGGCAGGTGTCTATACAGAAGGGAATAGCAGTCTCCCACCCACAGCATTATTGTTGACTGTTTTCATCCACACATGAAAAGTGAGGTTCTGGGTTGGTTTTTCTTCCCCATTGCAACCAAAGGATGCCTGAATGGCAGAGCAATCCCTGGTAATTCTACGTGGTGTTAGGACTGCTAGTCCAGACAGTGACTTTCCAGTCTGACAAACAGCGTGAAAAGTTTTAGGCTCTGTACGTTTCCCCAGCCTGGCCTGAAATTTGGCACACCTACAACACAAGAAGTGTGACGTTAGTGCCAACATCATCCCAGCAGAAGTGAGATGCTGCCCTCCCAGGGGCCCGGCCGTGGCACGGGGTAATTTGGGCCGAGCAGCATTTCACAGACCGGGGGCTGCCTCCCCGGCCTTTGCAGGAAAAAAACAGAGCAGCGTCTACGAGAAGCTTTGCCCGGGACCCAGATTTGCGACACCCAGGACCTTTATTCAAAGACCATAAGACGCCAGGCGCTGCCCCGTCCCCCAGCGGGGCTGAAAGCTTCGGGCCCCGAGGAGCGGGTCCCACCGGCCGGGCGCGGGGAGGGCCGCGACACCCCGGGGCCGCATTCCCGGTGCCTCCAGCCCAGCCTGCCCGGCCTCCACAGCAGCGTGCGTGCCTTGTTGGCCTACTAATAAAAAACCACGCGTTTATTTAACACAAAGCAGCCGAGGGGCGCTCACAGGCGCGCTGAGGAGAGCCTCGGGCAGCCCCCGGCTCGGGGCCGGCCGCTAGAACTCGAAGGTGCCGAAGTGCGCGGCGCGGCCGCCGGCCTTGGGCTGGGGCTTGTAGCCAATGCGGTCGTTGATGAGCTGCTCGCGGCTCTTGTGCTCCGTGCCCAGCGCCAGCGCCGTGGCCGCCGCCGCCGCCGCCGCCGCCGCCTCCTCGCCGGCCGCCGCCTCCGCCTCCTCCCGCTGCTTCTTGCGGCCCTGCGGGGCGGGGGGGGGCCGCGTCAGGGCGGGCCGGGGGCCGGGATCAGGGACCCGGGATCAGGGACCCGGGCCCGTCCCGTGCCGGCCGCCCCCGGCGCGGCCCCGCTCGCACCTCCAGGTCCTTCCGGACGCCCTCGAACTCCTCGATGTCGTCCAGCTTCAGCTCCAGCCGCGTCGGCTTCCGCCGCAGCATGGCCGCCGCCCCGCCGCCGCCGCCGCCGC